>NW_015114014.1:100872-174456 GCF_001443285.1 Poecilia latipinna | reverse complement strand
AAAAGCTGCTCTGTCAGGTTTCAAGCTCTGTCACAAAACATTTTGAATTCAGAACAAATGGCACCTTTTGTGGAAATCTCAGAGTTACAGTAACGGTGTAATCACTAATCTAGAATGCAAAACTTTAGTCTGACTGCAATTCCTCTTTGACATGACATAATGCCATCTGTGCTCCCTACATGAATAATTAATGACAAAAAATGTTTTGAATAATGTTCCTGTGTTTCTGTAGTTCATTTAGATAAATCAGAAGTAGTTAAAATCAGTGTCAGCAGGCCAACGATTTGGAAACTTTCCAGCAAACTATGATGGCTGCATCTCTACTGGGATCTGAAAAAGGAAAGGAGGAATTGGCAGCCAAGATGCAGTTATTCCGATACATCGCTCTCAAAAGTGTACAAAGACCTGAAATGTGTTTTTTTGTGTGGTGTGGACAAAAGTATGTCATTATAAATCCTTTCATAGCATTTTTTTCACCTTTTATTTTGGCATATTACAACTAACAAAACAAAAATAAATTGCTAGAAGTTAAAGAAAAGGCACAACAACCTGTTTGATTAACAGTGCCACCTTTAAGCACCTTTTAGATAAATTTTTTTCTTTCAGTTATCTTTGTCATCAGTGCATCAGCATCCTACATCTTGTCTTGGCGATATTTGCTGGCTCAACGTGAAAAAGATCTCCAGATTTATCAGATTGTGAAAACATTTCTTGTCTATAACCGTCTTCAGGTTTCTGCAGATTTTATTTCATATTTAGTGGTGGGCTCTCTGGCTGGGCCATCCAAATTGTAATCATCCTTTCTTGCTGTTGATTTGCAACTATTCATAATTTCATTCAAATGGACCTAAGAGTCCGTCTGAAGAAAATTCTATCAGCGTCTTTATTTATTGAAGGCGCCGTGTTCTTGCAGTGTTGTGTTTGTGCCACATATTGGATTTGGAATTACGATCCAAACATTCACGGTTGGTTTCATCAGACAGTAACACATTCTCCTACAAGGTTTGGGAGAAAAGCTTTTACCTTCAGCTTTGCTCTTCTGTCAGGACATGTATGAGGAATAAAGGGGACACAACCACCTCTTCACAGATATTAATGGAGGTCACATTTTCTCCAATTATTTTTGACCACCATCATCATGCCACAGTGTGTAAATATAATGCTGTAGATATTTTTAACCTTCCCTCTGAGTGGCTCCTTTTTAACCTTTGTCACTTTTCTGCAAGCTATATATTTGTCTAAAAGTGGCAAATGAGCAAAATGTCAACTCAATCCTGCTGGAACCAGATTCACCTTGATGGATGCCAAGTGTAAAGTCAAGAAAACGGCTCAATCTCAATCAAAAGGTGATTCAACAAAATAGTTTAAGGGTTGTTCATATTTATTCACTGCAGCTTCTTAGTGTTCCTGTGATAAATTTGTTTTTCACTTGAACTGTGCATGATAAGTGTCACATCTTAGGTGGAAAATTAATTTATCATTCCGATTTGGCATTTTAATAGGTTTCAAAGCTGCTCTAAAAAGGCCTCTGAGCATCTGGCACATCCACGAATGTTACGTCCATGTAACAGCAAATTGATCAGGGCGCCTCTAGCCATGAAAGATGTTAACGTGTGAGTGTCCATGTGGATAGCCAGGCCAGTGAATCCTGCTTACATGAGGAGTAGTTGGCATCATGATTCAGGATGTGAAGGAGGAAGCCCAGCAGAGGCAGCGTAATGCTGCAGGCAATGTTGTTTTGGGAGAAAACCTTGCATCCATCCATTCATATGGATGTTATTTTTCCACATGCCACCGACCCACCGAAGCATCGCTGTGGACCGAATCAAACTTAGTTCAGTCACACTTAAATTACATCCCCAGCTGTTTCATAGTACTGTCTGTTTCTCTTTGTCCCTTTGATAAGAAAATATTTTAAACATTTTTTGCTGGAGGCCTTTATGAAAATCGTGATAAGTGCCAAATAAAACCAATTTCAGTCGCGCTTTTTAACCAAAGATATTAGGTGTAAAACATTTCCCCTCTGACTGCAGTGTAGAAATATCACAAAATGTCTGAAATTCAAATGACTTGTACTGCATAAGCTGGTGAGGCATCTCATATCCCATTTAAAGTGAAACACCAGGCTAGCAGGGACCATAAAAGGAAAAGTGCAGTGATGGATCCTGGCTCTCTAAAGAAAGAAATACATGTAGAACCATTACAGAAAGCCAAAAAGGTGAAGGATCAGCAGTTTGGAGTGAAATAAAGGGACATTTTCTCTTGTGAAATGACTATTCGATATTTTACAAAAGTATAGATGGATACATTCATTGCCTTGCTGTATTTGATACCTTAAACACAGATATAAAGGGTTTTGATTGTGAAATTACTGCATGGTGGGAAGAAGTGAAAGTCTTTGTGACAGGATTTAGCTCCTCATAGACGCTGGCAGGAAATTTTAGTGACTTAAACTTGATGGCAGCTGGTGAAGGTCAGTGAGCAACAGAGTGATAGGTGTCCTTTTTGGCTGATCAAACACCAGACATGCTGCTGGATTCTGCACCGTCTGAATCGGCGTGACTGTCCTTGATGGGAGACTCCTAAGAAAAAGACAATTTTGTTACAAATATCAGAAATGACTAAGTGGTGTAGTGATGGGAAAAAGAAGGCAAAGTGATGGTAGTTAAAACACTGGAGTATTTGATCAGCATAAGGTGTGATCAACAGGTCTGAAGCTTGCAGGTGTGTGTTAATACAGTGACAAGGTGGAAAGACAATAGCAGTAATCTTAGAGAAGCAGTTGTTGTTGGCCATCAATATGGGAAGGGCTATAAAGCTGCTTCTAAATCATTTGAAATCCATCATTCTACATCGATTATTCACCTACTATTTAAAAACTGCCACCACAAAGGAAGGAGACATTCAAAAACCCTGAGAGCTTCATCTCAAACTCTTCAGCACCCAGTTGGCATGTTAAACCTTAAATCTTATGTTAATACAGTTAGAAAAGCCAGATAAAAGTACATTCTCTAAAAAGTTATGTGGCAGTAAAACTTTTTTTTACAAAGCTATGTTTTAGGAATTCTCAAAATGTGCAGAACAAGTTGGAGCAAAACGCGGTCAAGCACGGCGTTGGCGGTGGGATTAGTTAGGCTCGTTTCTTGCAACAGCAATTTGAAGTAACTGAGTCAAGTGCTTACCAAAGTATTATAAAGTCAAGTGGGAGGCCATCCATCCAACTGCTGAAGCTTGCTCTAAGCTGACTCATCAGTTGTCTAAAAAACATCAACCAATCTGAAAAGGAAGAGCTGAAAAAGAAGAGAAGAAAGGCCAAATAAAAATCCAGAGTTTGACCTCACTGCAACGTGGCAGCACACCTCCAAAGATCTCTGTAAAGAAAAATGATAAGAGATTCTCATAAAAATCTCAGAAAAAAGGTAATTCAAGCTACTGCTGATGAAGGTGGTTCTACAACCCACTGAGTCATGCACTGACCTGTGAGTTTTTCCTACTGTACCAATATTAAAGGAAACTTTCTTCTCCCTATAACTGTAGGTGGCTTGCAGAGTCAGATACGCATTATGTCTGCAAACTGAAACAACCCAGAGACAGCTGGAAGATGCAAAGCTGGTCATTAATCATGACTAGAAGGGCTGGATTCAAAAGTAACACAGACATCCATGGTGTATTTTTGGAGGAGTTTCGGTGAATGTGCCCTTTAGAAACGCAAGCACACAAAGAGAGATTTAAAGGGAATCAACTATGAATGATGGCGTGTTTTAGGCCTCACCAGCTGTCCTGACATTGCACAACACCAATCAGTCATTGCTGGATGACAGACTAACACACATAAACACACAAAACTTTAGGTTCAGCACACAAAACCTGCGGTGATGGAGAGATTATAATCACTCACTGCGCTCGTCTCCGGCTACGTGGCAGAGAGCCGCAGGTCAACGTGTTGTTATTGTTTCCCATTCATGCAGTTTTATTTTCTAGACATCTTTTGACTTTGCTTGGATGTTGGAAACAGGATGGGTTTTCTCCAACGTATTCCTGACAGCCCAGACAGTAGGAGGGAAAGAGAAAGGAATGAGTGTGACTGAGGCTTAGCATATGTGCGTGTGTGAAGAGAGAAGGCAGCAGAGAAAGAAAGATGCCTTGTTTTAAGAAAGTGATGGTGAGGAGCTGACGAGAGAACAGAGAGCGGCCGAGAGCAAGCGAGGGAGAAGGGCAGCGTGCGCGCGCGCTTGTTCATAAAAATAGACAGAGCGATTGCAAGTGTACTAAGAGAGTGATGGAAGCTGCAGAAAGCGACGCGGGGCAGAGAGAGACAGACGGAAAAAGAAGACAGCAGAAGGGGGAATTAAGAAAACCACTAAAGAAGAAGTGAGGCTTCTTTGTGACTGAGCAGGAGCTGACTTGGAGGGGAGTGGATGAGGCGAAGGGGGACCAATTTTAAAGAAGAAGGGACAGGGACTAGGGGAGCGCAACAGGATAGAGGAGAGAAGCTGGAGTAACGGCTGATGAAATAGAGAGGAAAATCCAGAAACAGGATTTAGATAGAGAGAGAGAGAGAGAGAGAGAGAGAGAGAGAGAGAGAGTGGACGGAGAGCAGGAGAGAGTGCGGTAAAAGGGAGTGGTAATTGAGAAGAATGAAAGGCTAAGAGCTTTGAAGTCTGTATTACTTGTACTGTGTGAAAGGGCTATGGATCATTTAGTGACATCGATGTATTGGATTGGGGATAATAGGGATTTATGGTGGCACTTAAAGCCGCAGCAGCTGAATTTCAGCCCAAATTGTCATAATGCACATGGGGAGGATGTTGAAGGTTACATGGGCGTGTGTCAGTATGGAGAAGTATAATTAACGAGAAATTGCAGGTGGGAACACTGGTGAAGCAGGAAGCATCATAAGGCTGGGGAGAACAAAAACGTAAAAGAAAAAGAAAATCTAATTAGAATTATGTTAAAGTTATGTTTTACTTGAGATGTCGCAATAAATATATACATTTTGCTCAGCAGCTCCTCGGGGACTCCTTTAATTAAATATTTATTATGTAACACCTTCTGTTTCAGCCTTGAGGATGTCTTGAAATAGCCTGGAGACATAAAGGATGCTGGTGCAGGATGTAAGATTAAGGGTGTCTGAAATTTCTCATTAAGAGTCTGGTTCCAGCAGTTACTGCACAGCCTTTCAGACGAGAATAACATCAGGCTCAGTTATAGAAAAATCAAATCTGGCTGGGGCAATAATTACAATATTAATAAATCTGTGTCATATTTTTAGACAGTTGTGGTGGTTGTTTAGCCTAAATGAGTAAACAGTGATATATTATCACAGTTCCAACTGGAATATTTATAATTCATAAAATTCTCATTTTAAATCTGCATTTATAATGTCCTCTGTATTAAGGGGCATATATTACATTCGGTGGCAAAGTTTTAGCACCGACTGAGGCCCCAGAAAGGAGAGCAGATTTCGATGCATTTTGGTACAAACTCAGATATGATGTGATGTGTTTGCTGGAGCTCCCAGCAGTCAGTCGAAACACTGGCTGAAGGTCACCAGACATGTAAAATCTAAAGCTTCATCAGTATTATTTGAAAATTGACTTAGGCTCAATAACTGAGACTTGATTTTTCAGGGAGATTCAGAACTCTGAGTAAGAAAAGGTTAAAAACAAACTATTCATGTTAGCTTCAGCTACATAATAAAGGCCAGCCAGACCAGTCTTCTAAACCAAACTCTATCTAAAATGACTTCAGGCAATTTCAGGACAAAATAAACTTAACATGCTTCCAACATCGTATTCTTTTCTTCTTGAACTGCCATCAGTACGCGGCTATGATCAAAGAAAGCACTACATGTAATTACATTTCATCTGAAATTCAACATTCACTCACTAAATTGCACCTCACTTATGTTGTAATTCCTTACGTACCTTGGAACATGTTTACTGTCTAGACTTAAGAACAAAGGCTTTAAATTTAGATTCAGAAAAAGCTTTGAAATGATTGCAAATCCTTCAGCTCAGATTAAACAGAAGAGCTCCCACCAAACCGTATATTTAAGGCAATATATAGTACAGCAGTGGGCGGGGTGAGCATGGGGGTTAACAACCGTTACCTTCTTTTACAAGAAAAGTATTTACAAAGACAAAATATGAAACGCTTCGTCTTATCTGGAATAAACAAATTTTGTTCTTTTTTTATTAATATATTTTTAACGGAAATGCACAATTATATTCCACATGAAAGTAAATACAAAATAACAATCAGTTTTCATCAATGCAGAGCAGGATTTTCAATTCCTAACCTGCAGTGGTTCAGTGTTATAGACAGAAAAACCATCAGCAGGTGAATGGATGTAGCTGAGGAAGGAGCAGGTAGATGCAAATGAGGAAGTGATTAACAGCTGCGACGGGGAACAGAATGGTGGCCGAGGTGACGTGAAAGAACAGACAGAACCAACGAGATTGAAATGGGAAAAGAAACTTGAACAGCAAATTAAAATGACTGATAACTTAGAGAAACAAATCCAAAACACAAACAATGAGAATGACTGAACTAACACAAAGAATAAATTAAAACAGCCAGTTAAAAGAAAACAAAGAAATGATTAAAAGAGAAAAACATTGAAACTAAAAGTTCAAACAAAGAATCACTGTTTGAGACCTGATTTGAACTTCCCACTCTAAGAATTAAGAAATGACTTGACTTGTCCCTCACAGAGGAAAATGTTTGGCATTTCTTGAACAATGACAATTTTAAGATGATCAGATATTAGCTACCTCATTACAGAGACAATTTCTGCCTCATCAAAATAAATGTAGAACTGCGTTGCCATGAAAGGTCACCCATGCATGCCATATCATCTCATATTGTGCCTTAAGGAGAACGCAACACATAACACTTGCATGATCCGACGACCCAGCCTTCTGCAAACCCACAGCACCACCACCATAAAACTCAAATCAAGCGCTGGTAATGCAGTCTGATGAATCTATGAGGCATCTGCTGTAACTGCCTGTAAAATATCACTGCACTCATGACACCACTTACGCCCTCAGGTTTCTATTCTTCACTTATCAGCACCTCACAAACCAAATCATTAGCATTCCTCTCACTGGTCTGAATGTGCAAGAGACGTAAGCCAAATATGATCAGTAATTACACATTAAAAACAAAATGGCTGCAACAAAGCTGCACCAACTACAGAGCCTCGGGTTGAGCAAAATCTAGCATTGTTGGATGCCACTCCGTTTTAGTTTTGTAAACAAAATAAAATCTGCTTGACAAGGCTGTTAACTTTATGGAGGAAATTGGTCTAATAAATTCATCTGACAGTTTATTTTCCTTATGTCACTTAGAACGTGACTGAATTTGAGAAGGCTCGTCTGCATTTGGACATCACTGCGCGTCGTACATTTTCATCTCACCCACTGACGCCTGACATTTTAACGAGCAACTGGCGGGTTGTTATTGCTTTGAAAGTGTTGGATTTCTGTTTTATTTTTCTCTCTTACATTCAGGCAGTTTAATTTTCTTTTGTGAAGAACAAAAAAAAAAAAGACACATGCAGGTAAATCAGGGAAATCAGTCTCTTATGTAAAGCAAAAAAACAAAAAGCTTCTTAAAAGTACAGTAAGAGCACCACAGTTTAGTGGATGCTTTTTATCTGTGGTGGAAATTGTAGATACTTTATCTGAAAGTATTTTTTTTTAGTTGAGTGCAGTAAAGTACAGAAATGATAAAGACTCAGCAAAAAAGGACCCACTATACAGTATCCAGCCGCTGTAATCACTCAGAAATCCCAGGGCTCCAACTTTCTTTGGAAATTATGACCTGATAACTCACTTTACTGCTTTCACTGCTCATAATCTGATTAGAAGGGATGAGTGATGAGATTCAGTTATTTTAAAACCTTCCTCCTCTACAGGGGAGGCCGTTAGCTGAGCATGTGTTTCTTTTTGTTCACAGTTAGGTATTTTCACACCTTTGAGATGCCAAGCAAAAGCTACATTCTCCTCCTTTAGCAACTGATCAGCTTTACTTGAAGAGCTCAGAATTTTCTTTATCTAAATTAAAATAAACTACAACAAATTAGAAAAATTAAAAAGGCCTAAAAAACATCCGGAGTTTATGGGTAAATGCACAAGGAAGTTTCGAGCAATAAAGTGAAAATTAAGAGCCAGGAGAGATAAATGTAAAAATGAAGCACAACACATATTTGCATCAATCTTTAACTTAAAACTGTGACTCGGATACACTGCCAACATTACGGTATATAAGTCCCCCCCTGGTTTGATGAACATAATCTAAAATGGGCTTTATATCAAATTATTCAAAGGTCACATGCTTGCCTCACGTTGCCAACTAAAACAACCCAATTGGGTGCCAGGTAATATGATAATTTTGCTGGTTCAGTACCCATTAGCATAAACAACAGCAGAAACTCCCATTGAAACTATAGACATATTGTGGACAATCCCAAATGTGGGAGTTTGTTTACGCCTCATCTGGACCCCACAAAGATTACCTTTATAAAAAACGACAGAAATTATTTATTAAAACACTTTTAAATGATGTGCACATTATTAGTTGAGCATAAAGTGCTGCTTCCTTCCTCTTTTCCCATCACAGTTTAGAACCTTGGCTTGTTGGTCTTTGTGGATGTGGGAATCATCAAAAGAAATTCATGGGTTTAATTGGGAATCAAAGTTGAAATTTTGCCAACTTTGATTCCAGAGTGACTTTCTGCACTGTTTGCACTCGATATGAGCAGCTCTGAGGTTCCCACAGCGTGATAAACCTGACTAAGCACATCCCAGTTGTGCTGGGATTTCCACAAAAGCTTCAAGAAAGATGATATAAGTGTTCTGATTGCTTATATGTTAAACAACAATTAACCCTGCTCATAAAACAGTAAAAAAAAAATAAAATAAAATCCTGCCTGACTTTTATTAGAAGGACTTTAAATCTTAGGAAAATCTTGATAAACCTCAATAGGGCCGACAAGCATATGACTAGTTTTCAAAAACATTTTAGATCTCCTTTATTACTGTAATATTATGTTTTAAAAAGCAGTACTATGCAAAAACAACTTTGTTGAGCTTTAAATCATGTTAATGACATTTCCTAATCCAAAGTATTTTCAGAGTGTTGCTTTAATTATTCGTGTTTGAGGAAGCCTTGAATCCTGCTCTTACAAACTGCTGCATACTTAACCAATTCTTTGTCTTGTAGCTACAGACCATAGTCAAGCTACTGCCACACACCCCTCCCCTACACAGCTCCTCCAGACTAGCGGCAGCAGCAATTAGCAAACACCTGTTTGAATTGTGGATCTTCTGAGTTTATCATACTGCAGCTACAACACTCCTAGAATGGTTGGAAATGGCATCAAAAGATGCCATGGAGAAGCATTGTTGTGGTTATGTGTTGAAGGGGAGTTTTGGAAATGAGGTAGTTCTTAAAGAGACAGAGGCCACTTTCACAATGTCAGGTCAGAAGGTAAGAGGGTCCAAATGTAGTCCCTTCGCCCCATACGTTTGTGAGGACAGCAGAAAACCGCTGGTTTCTCCATTCAGCCAAGAAGGCCTGGATGTAACTTGAGTTAATGAAGTAGCCAATAGGATAAGTAAAGTGTGCTGGGTAAGTAATTTACCCAGTCCATGGTCAACACTAGTGCTAGAATGACCAACACGGCAAGGCAAATTGCATTGCTTTTTACATGAATATCCAACCCTAAGCATAAGTTCACACCATAAGCAAAGTTAATCATATATTGGTCTCCTATGCTTTATGTAATCTCTCCAACCAAAGTAACTATAATTGTAAACTCACACATTGAAAACTAATTTCAAAAACATGATTTTGGACTATTTCACTTTTCTGCACCCAGGGCTTCCCATTTTGCTCCAACCTATTTACATGGACAGCTGTACCAGATGGCCCTTTTTTTTCCCCTTTTTTTCCCCCATCACAGTCTGGGTCAAACAGATCCAAAGATGCAAAGATGCAAAGTAGCAAGTATGTAGCATCTGTTATAATAGATGTATCTTTCTAAAGCCTCACAGCCAGTCAGTGGTATAGATTGGCCCTTTTGCTGACTTTGATTGGTTCCAGCTTTGACATAGTTGATATTAAAGGCAAGTAGAATAAGAATATAGATCAAATTAAAGGAAAATAGAGTGGAAATATGAGCCATATATCCCAAGTAGGAGAAGAAAATTGTTCCATTTGACAGATTTTAATGAAATTGGACACATTTTTTACCCCACAGTCACAGATGAGAATCATATATGAATGCATGTGAGTGAAGTGGGTGGTACTCCATGCATCGCTGTGTTATTACAATCAACTCTGTTGCCACTTAGTGGATTGTGGGATGCTGAATTGCTGTGTTTAAGCACCCACTTATAAGGACACAATCTTTTTTTTTGCTTGGTTTGTGTAAATTAACCAAAGAGGATTTGCACCAACAAGGTGTAACCCATGTGTGAGAAAGACTTGTGAAAATTTAATTTTTAGGGTTTATTTTTACAACTTCAGTAGGATGTTGTTAAATCCATGTTTCATTCAGCACAAGGAAACATGTTCATCTTGTTGGTGGACTGATTTTGTTGAATACTGAGGCGTTGTTTTTGACCTATTTGTTTATCAGGTGATGGATTAACTGACTGGCTGGCTCAGCTCTCTGATCAGAAGCATCAATCTGAAAGACTTCGACCAGTTACTGCCACGTCCAGCTGCTTGATTCTGCTAATATGATTATCCTCTGGTGGACTGTATGCTTCAGGGTGGTTGCAGCTCATCTCTGTGGCATCCCAAACTGAAGGGCTGTTTGTTCTCCACATTGTTCCATAGCCTACCTATTCTTTCCTAAACCGAGCAAGAGGTCTTTTATAGAAAATTATGTGTATCTCATGAAAGTTTTAGCAGCTGCTGGAGTGTAGTTCAGCTTAAATATTAACAAAGGCAAAAGCTACACACACTTTAGCTAGTGCTGGGAAAATATGATCAAATATTAATGTGAATTTGAATGATTTATCCTTCATTAAAAATGTTACTTTCATTATGTGACTTTTGGAATTGTCTTGAATTTTAAAAATTTGGCAAACTTTTGAACTGGATTCGACTGAGCAGCAGCGTGTGATACGGCAAAAATACCTTCACTTTATGTCATTTCTTCTTTGCCTTTAGGATTGTGAGCACTGGTTTTGCAAAGGTATGAACACCTTTTGACTTTTTAATATTTTTGACACATTACAACCAAAACACAAAGATTCATTGGGCTCTTGCATGACGGGCATCAAGTAGGCCATTATTGTGAAATTAAAATAAAGTAATTCATCACTTTTCCTTTCTTGATAAATACATTTTCAGAAAAGTGTGGTAAGCATTTCACTTTAGAAAAGTATTTATACGACTCAATCCTTTACAGGCATCTTTTAACTTATAACGCCTGACAGTGTTAGTTATAAAAATAAAAAAGTGAGTTTTTTTTTAAAGACTGGTGATTGGCTAGAAATCTGCTATCAGTGGACCTCTCGTTTAAGTTACAGCTTGTTGGTCTTTTCCAACCTCTGGTAATATAAATATAAGCACCTGTGAGAAATCTAACACTTAACTAATAAGCATCTTTTCAAAAATATCAAATGAGAAAAGAATTACAGAGAGACATTTTTACTGCCTGACACATTCAGGACTTTTTGCTGGTTTTGCCTTTATGTTCAGTGTGTGCATGTTTTGCATAACTCTTACTGTTGTGAAAATGACCAGCAATGTGGGCTTGAGTGCGTGTTCATGTGTTTGCATGTAGACAGGTTGAATCTAAACATACGGGATTATAACGGTCAGAAATGTTTTTTGAGTTTTGGGTTCAAAACATCAATGAAGAAGGCAGTTGTTAGCAATTAGTTAATGATCTTAATAAATCTGCCTTAAATTCAATATTCACTTCCTGTTATATTTTTTTCTTTGGCTAATGGTGAAATCTAAAGGAATTATCTGGACAGTCAGCTGCTAATTGCTTTGTTATGTTTATACTTACATTCTTCTAAAAGCTACTTAATTAGTTCTTAGTATTTTGGAGTAGTTATAGGAATTTCAGAAAAAAGTACTATTCAGGTACAGAGAGAGTAGTATGTTGTGATTCGTTTTACAAAATTGAATATTATTCAAACAAAACTACAAAAATATTGACGTAAAACAAAACATAAAAGGTAAAAATTGAAAGTTAGCTTTTAAAAAGTTTTTCTTTTTATTTAAATACCAAATTCATTTACTGTAGAAATTTGCTTATTCTGTCTGCCTACCTGGTGCAATGCTGTCATATCAAAAACTGAAAGTAAAGATAAAAATAAAGCTGTTTGAAATTATTGAATACTTATGCTGCATTTACTGTTCAAAGCTAAACATAAATTGCTGCCATCCCTGTATGATAATGCCTTACTTTGCTCCTACTTGGAACAGGCGGTTTCTTGGTGCAGTAAGGACCCACAAGTGAAAATACTGATCTGCAGATGAATAGTTCAAAAAATATACTGTAGAGGAGACAGCGTGCTCACTTTGAGCTAATTTGAATATTACACAGAGATGTTGACAAGCCCTAAAATGAAGCTTATAAACATAAGAAACAATTGAATAAAATCAAGCATGTTTGCAAAAATAAGTGAGAGGACAATAATCAGACTGGATCAGAGAGGAAGAGCAGTAAATTGGTTCAGTTTATTGAACTCAATCCTAAGGCGACAGTTCTTTTTTCTTTCTTTCACAGTTGCACCGACAGATGGTTATTAGTGTCCCATTTTTTAAGATGGCTTCAAAGGGCAACAGACATGCTGAAATGTTTCTCCAGATTCAGAAGCTGGATCATAATTATCGTTCAGAACAACTCTTCTCTGTCCACCATCTTCTCTCAGACTCTGTGGCATTTTTTCCCACATAGCTCTCCTTTTTCCAGCCTTTTCCAGCTCTTGATCTTAGAACCAAATTAAGTAGTAAGTAACTTTATTGGCTTCATGTGAACGTTCCCCATAAATGATGCAGCTGTACTAGCTTTCACCTGGTGGGTCTGTAGGGTTAATGTTGTATTGCAAAAGGAAAAAGGAAAATATTATTTCAGAGTTACTGACACCCATTGGAAAGAATCTACATTTTGTGGCAATAGCAGAACCTTAAAGTGAAAAAAAAACCATATTAGGACATTTTTGTTAATTTATTTATTTGTCTGCTTATATGTATTGTATAACCCCAGTTTACCAGTAAAACAGCACTTATTCTTTTACACCACTTCACCAGGGTAGACCATCCTGAGTCTGCTCACCCCACAGACTTTCTAGGATGGGGACTGAAATGTTTTTTTTGGGTTAGATTAATTTTTTCCTACCATTTGGCAGTATGTCTTTGAATCATCATCCTACATAATAACCCAGATGATACATTTTAAGTTTTCTGTCAGCAGCCCCAGATTTTCATTAAAAAGTCTTTTTATAAAAAGAAAAACAAAAATGGGCCCACAGCATTACAGGTCCTCCACTGTACCAAAGGGTTCATGTGAGGTATTTCTTTAGGTATTCTTCTTTTGCTTTATGGTAGACCAACATGGAGTTTTTGGTGCTGAAAAGCACAATAATAATCTCATTTTAAATAAAGCACTCAGAGCCAATGGGGCTTACATGCCTAAGAAAGGTATTAGAACTATTTGGTGCCTTGCATATTACAAATCTTATATACAAATACATATATGTCCATTTTTCAAAGTTTTGGGTACAGCTAACCCTTGAAAATTCCAGTTTGTATCTTACAAAGTCCAACATGTTATTACTCTTTATTTACCGCTCTGTTAGGTTTACCAGACGTCTATATTTTCCTTGATGTTCTCATAATGAATTGGAGAAAAGGGAATCACAAGAAAACACACAAGATTGCTGTATTTGGGGAAAAAAAACAAACAAACAAAAAAAACAACATAATCTACTGTTTTAAATTTTCCTTAATGAACGCCTTGAATTCATTTCATTTAAAACAAAAACGTGTGGCTTCATAAGAGTGGTACACAGGAGCCAGTGGGTAAACAAACAGGGTTCCACCATTCCCAAGGTTAGATTCTGGAGATCCATTGTCTTTAATAAAGCCAGTATATGCTGTCTTTGTGTGTGCAGAGACAGAAGGGATAGTGGGAGAGACAGGCTGCAGCGAAAAGACTGGCGTTGGCTTATTGAAATGCTCCTGGAAAGTAAACTAATTTTCTCAGCGGGTCAGAGGACTGGTTATGGTAATAAAAAGAGAGATGTCATTAGATTCAGAGGTATTTGAAGTGCTCTCTGGTGTGGGTGGAGATAGAGGGCCGAGGGAGAGCGAGAGCGGGGGGGGGGCTGCCCCCCGCAGCAGAGTGTGAAAGAAAGAAAGAAAAGCAAGGTGTGTGTGTTTTTCCGTGTGCTTCCCTGCCACTATCTCTGTCTCCTCTGAGGGTAGTTATTCATAAGCTTGACCTACATGCGCCCATGCTCATGTGTGTGCATTCGCGAGTGTGCTTGTCAACTCATGCAGGAGTAAGTGTCGAGGTTCTGGCCCGTTCTCCAAGATTCACGAACCACTTTCACGGTCTGAACCAAACCACTCGGTCTGATACGTCTTCCTGCAGCAGATGGAGATCTTGAAATCACAGCCTCAACCACAGTTATGCTTTTATACTGGAACTGTGGTTGATTCTGTGGCTTCGTACGCTCACTTAAGCATACCTGATTCTCTGTCTCCTGCTCTCAGAAATGTAAAATAAACAAAATAGAAAACCTGAAAACAGCCAATACAAAAGCATACATTGTACAAACAAGTCTAAATAACTAAATGTGGCTTCACCAGATTGCTTATTCTTTTCCCTGTGAGCAGAGCTTCCCCCCTCTTCCCCCCTCCTGTCCAAAGCGATGGTTTATAACCAAGTGAAATGCAAACGGTCTCCTAAGCAACAGCGAGCGAGTGAGCCCGAAGAAAGCTGAGGGTAGCAGCATTAGATCTTTAGCCTCTCCTGTCCCTTTGATGTCCCTCAGCCTGAGACGTTACAGACAGGCCTGGCTGGTAAACATGAACATGAGCAGGCAGTGTGAAGTCTACTGACGTTCGCAGACAAGGTTATGAGTAATGAGGCAACATTTGCATGACAGAGCTGCCATAATGCGATTCTGAGTTTGTTTTGTTATAGTTTGGAGCAAAAGTATGCAATTAAAACTCACCGAGGTCCAGTCACTAACATTTACTCCTGGTAAAAGATTTAAAAAAAAAAAAAAGTAAAACTTTCATCTTTTATGATCTTGCCTACTATTCTGTTCACATGTTCATTAATTGCATTTCCATTGACCATCTAATTGTGCATTTATATGGCAAATTGGAATTACAAAAATACATTTACTTAATGGAAACTCGCCAATTTCGAAAAAAATCATGGTTTTCGATAAAACGTTTTTGTGCTGGGATGAGGTGGTTCGTCGACTGTATAGAAATTAGTGTATTTTCTAGATGCAAAACGAGTCATGTGATCAAAAACTGGATGTTACTACTGGTGGAAAAGATGAAGATGATCACAGGAAGTGGTAAGATGATGACAGCACAGCATGTTTTTAAATGACTTATTGTGTGAACAAACTTATTCATATATGATTTTAATTGTGCTTCTGATTTAATGGAAACACTGCAAATGCGAAATTGTGTTTTTTCAACATTAGAGGAATGTCAACAGTTTTGTGCGCAATTGTAATGGAAGCACAGCTAGTGTTAGCAGTCTGCATTTTATAGTAGACAACTAGCTATTTTACAGTGTCTCAGGCAAATAGGCAAAGTTTCAGGCAAAGTCTCAGATTTGGACCGAGTCGCTGGTTTAGAGCATAAAAAGCTCAGATAATTAAGTCATTTCCTCCATCCTCAGCAGCTGTTTTGCTCCTTCTTTATTTCTGTACTGGATAATAGACCTAGTGTAAAAGTGACTGACGAAACAGAAAAAAGGTTTTAAATAATTTTAATTAGGATTGTAAATGAGTCAGTTTTTCACCTGGTGGGCATTTCTCAAAATTTTATGAAAGTATTTAAAACTCTTGAAACAATTCACAGTTGGAAGGCTTGAAGGAGAGAATAACTAACCTGCTGTGACATCTCTAACCCATTTTTTGTAAAGCCAGCACATAGAAGATCACTTTTTTCTGTTTCTTTCTTTCCCTGCACTATATTATTTCCAGCCTTCAGCAGACAGTATTTTTTCTGTGCAGTTTATAAATTCAAAATTCGAATTATTTGCTTTTTCAGAATTCAAAACCATTTGGACTTAATTTAAATAAAATTATTTAAAATCATTTATTTAATACATAGATTATGAATAAACTTTATTATATTTATTCATAAAAATTAGACAGACTAAATATTTGTCTTCCCAAATTATTAATACAAAATGCATGCAAAATGCATTTAGTAATTTCTCATGCAAATGTATGCAAACAGCATCAGACAAGACATTAATTTGCTTTGTATAACTATTTTAGGACTATACAAGGACATGTTAACTCCACTTTGCTCACTTTTAGCACTCTCAGATATCTTTGTGGATTTCCCAAAGGTACAAATACCCTTTGAATACTCAAACTGTGCCACAAACAGTTAAAATATAAGGCAATTACGGCGAAATTACAGTCATCAGGGCTTTATTTTCCTCTTTAGTGAATAGTGCACAATGGCTTTTTTTAGTTTCCCATAGTCCATTATAACATCTTCAAATTGCTTCCATTTCCTTCACTGATATTCCCATAACTTGTTGGGATAATTAAGCTGAATGAATGGGCTTAAATGTGGATCAGCTATGGATCATAAAATGGGGGTTGCTAGGCAATTTTCTCAGACCAGACAATGGCTGAGGTGTAAGGAAAGCAGAATACTTTGATTGCAAATTTGCACCAACAGATTATATCACTGTAGTCACAATATGGATGTATTAGTACAAAGAATGACCTTTCAATAAAAGGAATGGCAGTTATTTTGTGATATTAACAACACAATCACCGGTAAAAGTTTGGTCTGGTTCACATGTTTTGCCGATTTGGAGAAGGTCGTCATCCCTTGTTTTTAGTGGGGTGTGCCGTGACACTGTGGGGTGCTTGAGTTGCTACGGAGATGGATACAGTCTTTAGATCAAAATCATCAATATAAATCATGTGTGTTGGTTAATGTTCCACTTATTATGGTTCAAAAGGAACTCTAAACAAATGGTCTTATAGTCTAGACCAGAGGTTCTCAAACTGTGGGGCGCGCCCCCTAGTGGGGGGCGCCATGCGTTGCAAGTGGGGAGGAGCGGGAAGCCGTCTGGATGAAAAAAAAAACATGAACGCTGTATGCGCTGGGTTTTTACCTTAGAATGGCCAACTCTCTGTTATTCCTCTGTCAATTTGATACAGTCGGGGCTTCCGCACTTCCCATATCGGTGTCCTCTGTCACTTTAACAGTTAAAACTGTTTAATCCGTTGTTAACATGTCGTAACCTGTTTTTCCGAGCCGCCTTTAAACGCAACATGAGCGCTACGCAGGGTTTATACCTGTGCAGCAGTGAAGGAGGCCTGCTGCTGCTGTCCAGAGCTACGCAGGTTTGTGTTAGAATCATGGCAGCAAACCAGCAAAACGCAAAAAAACTTTTCACAGTTTTTCCCCCAGACTAACCGACTGAGTTGAGTAAAATTGTTGGATGCAGGTAATGTTAGCTAAAAGATGACTAGCTAATATCAATACAGCACCTTAAGCTTAACAAGTAGCCTGTAGGCTACCGATATTGTTGTATATGTCCTGCTACGATTCATTTTGCCCCCCAAAAAGTTGATTCCCCCCTGGAAGGTTGATAGAATAACAGCAGATCTTTGATGTATTGCGGTTCTAAGCCATTCAGTTATTTATAAACTAACAACATTATTTTAAAGTTTATTCTCTGTGATACACAGAGCTAGTGTAAGGACTTTAGAACTGGGCCTCTGTCTTCCTGGTTTTAGTGAGGACACCACCAGCAGCGATAGATGTTTTAGGCAGACCTGTGAAGACACTGTTACAGTAACCAATGCGACTAAAGATAAACAGGAATGAGTTTGTCTAGCTCTCGCTTCTCTTAATCCTGTAAATGTTCTTCAGTTGGTAGAAGGCCGACTTTGTAACTGTCTCTATGTAGCTCTGATGGTTGGGGTCAGAGTCCATCACCACACCCAGATTTTGAGCCTGATCACCATTTTACTTTTAACCCTTCCATGTCCTTGCCTCCTCACTTTAGGGGGCCCTGACGTGGTGGAGTCCGTTCCAGATGACCCCACTTACAACGTCAGCAGCGAGCTCACCCTGGAAGTGACCGCTAACGACGATAACGGCAAAATCTCCTGCGTCGTCGACCACGACTCTGTGAAACATGGGGAGAAGAGGAGCGAGCAGTCTCTGCGGGTGTTGTGTAAGTCAACTGGGAGACTGGGAGGTTTGCTGGGAGAATGAATGGTGAGAAGATACAACAGGTGCTGGGTGAAGAAACGGGAGAAATGTAAGCTAGTGTCTTTGACAAATTTGCTTCTTTATATTCTTTCTTAAGCTTTTTTTGAAAAGCATGAGAAACATCCACCTCCTTTGTAGTTTGATCTAAAATGTACCAGTCTGTTATAACAAGAAGAAGACAGGAATCTTACTTTTCTCGCCTGCTGCACTCAGCTAGAGTTGAGCCACAGTGGGTAAGAAGAACACTTTATCAGCTAAAATGAAATCACTAACTGAAGACTCTGTATGAATACTGCCCCCCTGTGGGTAAGGTGGTGGTACTGCAGCTCAGATGTAAAGCAATGCTATTGTGTAAGGGGGTTATGTCATAGTAAGATGATGCATGTAGAACACAGAATATAGTAGATGGAGACAGGAATGAATGGGACTGTCTGTGGTGTGTGTACAGCTCTTACTCCTGTGTTATATAACCGCACCGTGTCGGTGTGTGTGTGTGTCTGTGTGTGTGTGTGTGTTCGTCTTCTTCTTATAGATGCCCCTGAAGTAGCGATCACTCCTGAGGAGAGGATGGCGATAGAGGGGCAGAGGTTTTCTCTGCAGTGTTCAGGAAAAGGCAACCCTGAGTAAGAAAAGCACACACACATTCCTTTTTCATGTCAACCATTTTACAGAAATAAGCTCATGTTTCTTCAGACACACTTGCCTACAATCTGCATTTATATTTACAGCAAATTGTTGCCATGCTATCTATTTAAACACATATTTGCACTATGTTAGGTTACAACTGAAATCTCACAGTTTTTTACTGGTATTTTATTGGGCAAACACAAAGTTCTGTTATAAAATGAGAGGATTGGAATTTGTGATTGTACCCCTAAATAATATCTCCTGTGGCTTCAGAAGTTGAACCTGTGCATAAAAATCAAGCCTCAGAGGTCTGGTTGACATCATTATTAGACAAACAGTGCCATGAAGGCCAAGAGAAAAGTTTAAAGCATGGTTAAGTTATAAAAGAGTATCCAAAGCTTTAAAAATCTCATGAAGAACTTTTCAATCATCTGAAAGTGAAAATAGTATGACACAGTTGTAAAGCTACTAAAATATGGGCGTCCACCTAAAACGCACAGGTTAGAAAGGGAGTGCATTACAAAGACATGTAGCCAAGAGGCCCATGGTAAGTCTAACCTTTATAGAAGAGGGACAAGACAAAGGCCATAGCTGAAAGAAAGCCATAAGAAGCCCTGTTTGCAACAAGCCATGTTGGGGATACAGAATGAAAAGTGGTTTTGGGGCCTACTTTAGAAATGCCATTTGCACACATTGTATGTCCCCCCGATCACACCGTTCCTCAAGGTGAAACATTGTAATGGTTTTATCATGCTTTGGGAATGCTTTTCTTCAGCAGTGATCAGGAAGCTGGTAGGAGTCAATGGGAATGTTGATGAGCTAAGTACAGGGCAGTTGCTAAAGACTTAAGCGGTTCTCCTTTCAACAGGATAACACAAACCTAAAAAGCAGACACCTTCATTTAGATTGTGGCATATTTATGTACTAGAATCTTCTGGTGAAATTGGGATTGATAAACTTCTGCAAGACTTAAAAATTTATGTTCCCAGACGTTCTATCCGATCTTACCCTGAGGATTTTGGTATTGAAGAAAACAGCATGTGTTACTCTAGATGTGCAAATCTGGTAGAGACAAGCCTCAAAATACGGCTAGTCTATATACGTATTTTATATCAGTTTCATAGCGTTTTTAGCTTTAAATATCCAATGTACTTCCAAACTGCTGACCTTCCCGCTTTTATACACACTTTCCTTTTGAGTTGCTACGCTCATTTTTTTCCCCTTCACCTTGCTCTTTTTTATATTTAGCCAGTTATGGAGCACGGTGACTAAACTTTAAACTGCTCCCACATATTGTGTGATTTTGTGGTCTGCACAGACTCGGTCTCACAGTCTGCAGATGCCTACATTTCTAGTGACAAATTCCTTCATTTCCCACAATCCAAATGTATCGATGAGCTGGTTGAGTACTTAACCTCATTTGCTCTCCACAACGCTAGCGACCATCAGTGTTGTGCAGAAGGTAGTAGCAGTCACAACATGAAACGGCCTCTGCACATGTTACACTACAAGTTGTTACAAGCTTATCAAAGTGAGATGAGTTGGTTGATGCTACCAACCTCACATAACTGAGCCGTGACAGGTTGAGTGGCTAAAACCTTTCCTTGACTTACACGCCCCAGAATGCCATGTGGTTCTGAACTGGAGTATTTTCTATTGATATTGACCATGTTTCTGTTGTGATACATATTAATATTGTTTTATCACCCAGCCCACCCAGAACAAAACTAACAGCAGGAATCACAGAAAAATGTATTTGTGCAAAGTTTTGACCCAGGTGTCTGAATGCAAATAGATTTTCAATGTTGTAAAATTTGGAACTGTGCATCATTATCATTTCCCATGAAATACAATTAAAATATATTGAAATAGTCATGATGTGACAAAATATGAAAAATTCTTATTGTGTGTCGGCACTTTTGCAAAATTCTGTGACTTCTATGAGATTTCAGCTGAGCTGAAGCTCTCAAATCTTTGTCTAATAAAACTGTGACAATCTTGAACTTAAGGTTACACATCATTCCTTTTTCTCAGAGAAAAGCAATAGAGATCCTCTTGTAGGACTTTTGTGAGCTCAGATTTGACTTAAAGTACGTTTTTCTGAAAAAAATATGACAACTCAGTCCACAAAAAACGGCTGCTGACCCGAGGGTCAGTGTTCATTTGGGCCGCTTGGTTTAAGGTGACAGGATGGGGACACTCTGAATAGCTCTAGGTGCCAGAGGTGATACTTTCACCTCTGGTTGTACTCTCTGACATCCTTTTAAGGAAGAAATGCAGTCTTTCTCTTTGACTCTCAGCAAAATGATTCTATTAGGGCTTTATGGTGGCGCAGTTGTTTGCACTGTTTCTTTGCAGGAGCAAGGAAAGAAACAGGAAACAGGTTAAAATGCAGGATGCATTTTAATCCAGGACCGTTGTACTTGTTTGCATGTTCTCCCCATGCATGTGTGGGTTCTACCTAAGTACTACAGCTTCCCTGTGAAGTTCATAAAAATGCTTTGTAGGATAACTATCTAATGCTGCTGTTAGGCATGACTCTGTCGATGTGTGGTTATTTATCCTGTGATAGGATGTGCTTAACGTTCCTGCGCCGATAAGCTGACAAATGGAAGAATGGATAAATAAACTGCTGCATTTAACAACAAAACCAAATCATTAACATTAAACAGTTGCTCTAATTTTACAAAGATCTCAGCTCAGGCTGTTTTAATGCAACCATGCTGAGTTTTTCATCTGCCAGAGCCACACTAACACAAGTTGGTTCATGTTGTAAATCTTTATAATGGTAAGCGGAACAATTGGGGCTCAGTTCAAAGGACCAAAAACCACGACACCAAAGGCGAGGTGGCAAAGACAAAAAGGGGAGCTTTACTTCAAAAAGAAGATGTAAGGTTACAGAAACCAGGTGGGAAAAACAACTCAGGAGGAGCAGCCAGAGGCAGAACCTGATACATAGGAGGGACTCGTCAGGAATAGCAGAACACTGAAAAGTGACAACACTGAGCTCAGAGGAGAAGACGGGTGACCTACTGCGGGTTTAAATACTAAAGGACTGATTAGTGAAGTGGCTTCAGATGAACAGAAGAGAGAGTAAAAAGGAAAAGATCAAGTTCAGACCCTCTCAGACATCGCAGCTGAGGCAGTGAGTTCATTAGGTTTTCAGATAGTTTAAAACAGAGGAACTAATGAGACACACCGTTGTGGGTGCCCACGTTGCCTGGAAACAATGCATCATCACTGCAGCAAAAAATGACTTCCTTTTCTCTCACATTACAGAAGATATATATCATGTTCTGTCATCAGTAAAAAACAAAAACAAAACAAAAAAACATAAGCATAGATTAAATGCTTTGAGGATTTTGCTATAAATTTGATGAAATTGCAGTAAATAACCTAAGTACGTTGAATTCTTCCATCAGGATTTGAATAATTTTTTCCTTGAATTTAGAACAAGTCCGAAAACTCAGAATATATAACAAGGCTAAAAGAATTACAAATAAGGGCTTTGATATGTCTGTATCAGAGCCTGAATCCATCGGTGTCAATTGCACCTCCCCGAGTCTTCATTTGTCTCCTTATGTTTAAGGTCTCATTAGGTTTAAGCAATTTACTGACTACCTAATTAGCGTGCCGGGGTAATTAGGATCTTTAAAGGAAAAGCAGCTTGGTCCAAGTATCCTTGTGTCAAAGTCACTTACACTTGCACAAAACTGTAGCAAGGTTTGAGGTATACATGTGACTGCTCTATCTGTTTGGATAGGATTATGTAAAAACTAAACTTGTATTTGATGTTATTTAGCAGAGAAAGCCTCATTATTAAGTTGTTTAAATTCTTGGAGGAGGGTGCAGGACTTCAACAGAAGGAAAATGAGGTTCAGGCAAAATGGTTTGAAATGTTAATAACCGACTTGCAGTAGATAACTTTTTTTAATGTCTTCATTTTGTATAAATACAGATAAGTTCTTCCTGGAGGCTAAAGTTAATGACTATGCTGAAGGACACAAAGACCCAAGTAGATTTTTTTCTATTTAAAACAAATCAAAACTGTTAAAACTATAGTCAAACTATCATTAAATTATTATTTACAAAGACCATCCTTCACAATGTTATTGTGGTGATGGGAAAAATTAGCAAAATGCAAGAAAAACTTCATTGGAAAAATAGATGCATTTAAAAAAAAATGTGTAGGAACTTTGGTTTCCATAAACAAAAATGTTTCATTCTCTGACATGAAACAGATGTCCTTTTTATCTACTCCTTAAAATCGAGAACACCTCATTTAAACGTGACATGTGAGAAAACATCAATAAGAAAATAGCTGTCAGAGCAATAACTAAATAGTTTAAAATAACTGAAACTGAAACCAGGCTGGATTTGGTACCACCTCGCTCCAAGGAAGGGAGAAGGAAAAAACTTAGCAAAAAGGGACTCCTTAGCAATAATTTGGTACTATTTACAATAAAGCTAGTTGCTAGAAAGACTTTTCAGAAAAAAGCCTACCATTACAAATGAAAATATATGGGGTCTTGTAAAACCTTCCAACACTTTATGTGGAATTGCTATGGTGAGGCTAAAACAGTTTCTTTGGTGAAAAGAAAACCTTCCTGGGGGATATGCTGTGAAACTAAGGATGACTGGAAATGGAAACCATAGTGGAGGATCTGTAGCCATGTGGGAACATTTCTCTTCCAAAGGCCCATGGACATTTGAAAGGCTTATGAAATAGAGTTTTATTCAACCAGTGCGACATTTTTTATACTGGAACTGTTCAAAATTGTAAAAATGTGCTTGAACTAGCCTCTCACCTCAGGCTATATGGATTCATGCTAATTTAATCCAAGTTAGCCAAGATAAACATTTACTGCAGGCAAAGTTTTGCTGCTAATAACCTCTAAACAAAACTTAAAAAAAACAACAACAAAAAAACAATACAGAACAGGAGCGCAGTATAAAGATGCAAAAATATAAACACTCTTGAAATTTAAGCAAGTGCATCAAATTACATGGTAGGCATACAATCATTAGCACCAATAAACACCTCCAAAAATAGTTACACCTGCAGGTTGCTTGTACAGGAACCAGCCATAGAGTTTAGAAACACTTGTAAGTAATCAAACATTAACATGTTCAATTTCTGACAACTGCCTGAGCAAATAGTTACTTGTTCAAACATGACTCAGGAAAAAAAAAAAAAAAAAACATAGCAGCTGCTTGTACAAGCTCTCATGTTTTCACTCATATGATTTGTACACAATTCCTCTGAAGGCAACACACACAGAAACAAGCCAGCGTCTTAAATCCTGCCCACACAAATATACTCTTCCACTGGCCTCTCTGCATTATAGATGAACCTTCATCGATCCGCTCTGCCATCCTCTCGCTCCTCTCCTCCCTGCCTCCTCCCATCCCCTCCGTTGTCTGGTATCTCTCGGCTGGCGTGTCACTCACACCTCGTTCGCCGCTCTCCGCCTTGTCACGCCGCCTCCTTGCCCTCCTTCCCTACCACCTCTATCCGTCCTTTCCCATAATTCTCCTTCTCTCGACGTGCACCTTTTCACCCGCCCTCCCCGTCAGCTAGACCGTCCTGTCATCCTTTCCCTACTCTGCCGTCGTCGCCCTGTCATCGTTTCACGGGAGGGCTGAGGAAGAAGACTAACTGCTAAGTTTGACTGTCAAGTGAAAAACAGAGGGGGCTGATGAGAAGGAGGTGACTGTCATTGCATGTATGCATCGATACAATAAAAGTGGCTGTGACGGAGTCCTACGGGCAGATCTGCTGAGAATCTGTCTGTGATACAATAGCACTCAGTGGATGAAACCATCCCTTTGAATTATGCATGCTCTTACATGAGGAATGGCCCTGTGCTGCAGTAATAAATGGCTCTTTCTTGTCATAATGGACTTGTCAGTGCAAGAGTTCAGGAGATTCTATAAATATACTTTAAGACTAAATATCATATTTTAGTGTAAAGAAAAACTAAAAAGCTTGAAAGTATAAAATATGAATAAATCACAAAAGGCATTTCCACAGATTTTTAAATCAAATCAGTAATTTTAAAACACTTTTATAACATAAAATCAGGCTTTTAGAGTCGTAACTTAAAAACTGCATTTCCTTACATGATAGCAGCATGTAGCAGTAGCAATACTCACTTGATGCCTATTACAATCTATCATTAAATAGAGATTGTATTCTTTGGTAAAAATATTGTTTTCCAAAAGTATATTGAACTGATGTGTGACCTAAATTAATCACTGATCCCTTCAAATGTTCCTCTTATACATTTAGCGATGATAATTAGCTTTGGGAGAGGCTTCTTTTTCTATACTGTTAAATAAATGAGAATGATTTAATGTTGCTGCACTCTAACTAAAAATCAGTATTTCAACTTAGTTTTGTATAGGTCACCATATAATTCTGCTTTTTTAAACTCAAATTTGAGATACAAACTTTGCTATCATATGTTATGCTTTGATGCCCAAGTTTGGAGTTTGAAATATAGTGTCACTCTTATGGGGTTTCCACACCTGATAGTCCAGTACACTCAATTTATTGGGACCAGAGTTGGAAGATTTGTCACATTTTCAGTCAGTGTGGTTTGCTTTCACACTGAACTTTGTCAATCGAATCAAATTCTTTGGAAAACCTGTTCCCCTCCTCGCCAGTGGTGGCGCTGTACCAACAACCACTGGAGGAAATGACACAAAAACCTCTGAAGAAGACACGGAGCACAACTTCATTCATGAAATGTGAACAAAAGTGAAGCAGTGTCAGATTTTAGCAGGACTTCTCTTTTGTCTTTTATAAAAGATCACAAGCTCTTTCTTCCACTAGTGCTGGACTCTTGTGTTTGTCTTGGTTGTATTTACCCAGAATGCCCTGCATGGTCATTTTTGGAGCGGTCTCTGGCCTGCATGGCGTTCACATATGAATTTGAGAGTTCACGTCAATTGAGCCAAGACCAAGGTTTCTAGGCGGACAAGAGTTAACTTTGTTTGGTTTGCATCAGTGTTCGATGCGCACGTTCCCAAACGAACTGGACTTAAACGAACTAGAGTTCGATTAAAGCAGACCAAACAGGGTGGGAGTAAGTAGAAGAAGTAATCAAAACTACGATGTGTTCTTTAAAGTATGATAATATATTGTTCATAGCTAAGTTTCAGAAAGTGCTATTTAAAAAAAATAACAGTATATAAGAAGAGGATGGCTAAACAGGAGGTGGAAAGGGAAGAAAAACAAACAAAGAGGCATAGGAGTGGCAGTGTGAAGTGAAGCAAAGCGACGTGTGGGTGGAAGGGAGACAGAAAGATATGGTGACAAGCAACAAATGACCAAGACAGGCAATGAGAGAAAAAAACAAGAGGAACTCAGTGAGTGTGTATCTGTGTGTTTTAGCATCACCTTGTAAGGCCCATTTTTCAAGCAAATACTACATTGTGAGGACCCCATTCTTCTTATAGGTCCCAAATACCCATAAGAAAAAGTACTGTTTGTGGGTTAGGGCTGGAATATGGTCATAAAAATGAATGGAATGCAAAGTCCTTGTGAAGATAGAAAGATATACTATGTATGTGTGTGTGTCTGTGTATGTGTGTGTGTGTGTGTGCGGTAGAAAAAGGAGAAGGATTGGAGCGTGCTCAGTTGTGTGAACAGCGGCTTGCGGGTGAACTAGTGTCCAATCAAATCAGATACAGGCCGTCCCTGCAGCTGTCAGTCAAAACCCAATCACCGCGACAACACCTTTCCTCCGACACACCCAGCCACTCAGCTCCTTCGCCTCCCGTCGAGCTGCCCTCCCCAATCAGACTCAATAAATGTCACACTACATTCCCCTATCCACACTTTTTTCCCTCAGTAGTTTCATCGTTTTAGGTTTGAAAGGATGGCTAAGCGTGTCGAATTCTTTCTGGTTTCTTTGACGCCCAGCAGCAAGAAGGAAAGGCAGAAAATCTGCGTTCTACAATCTGTTATATTTCCTATCTATTTGATCAACGCAGCCAACAAGTGTTCATAATCTCATCACATTTTCACTCCTCTAGTCATTTTACAAGTTAAGCTCCTCTTCCCGTGCTCATTTAACACATTTAAAGCCGAGAAGGTTTGAAGAACTAAAACCTGTTTCATGCGAGCATCTGTAAGTGTGCAAGGTCATGGTCCGCTTTAGAAACAGCAGGAGGCGTGTAATACGATTACAGTAAGCTGTAAATTATTTTAGGACACGGCTGCTGATGCCTTATATCAGTCTTACTGTCACTGGTTACATTGAGAAAATCACTAGCTCTGTAGCTATACCTACCACTAATAAGACATCTGCTTTCTCATGATAACGAAAAAATCATTCCTACGCGTTGTTCCAAATTAGACATTTGACTTGGTATTTGCTGCATTATGTGGATGAGTGTAATAGTGGGTCCAAAATATGACATGCATTCAAAATCTGATTTTTTTCCAACATGACTAATTAATCCAACATTAGCACTGCATAGTGAAATTAAAATAAAACGATAAAAAGGACATGAAACTGTTTAGAAGAGCAATTAAACAGTGACGGAGAGACTCGTATTATAACTTAGGGAAATGTAGTGTTCTCTATTTTAGAGCGTTCTCCACTGGACCCTAAACCCATCACAGTAACAACAAATTTCGGCATCGCTGGCTTTCTAAACTAACAAGACAACAAGAGCTGGCAGAAATTGCATCACTATTTCCAGGCTTGCAGTTAAAAAGAAATCAGTTTATTGACACATGCTTGTGTCTGTGCTTCAAAATGTTAGGAAAAGTCTCCTAACAATGTAACTGCGCAGAGTCCTGCTGCATGAGACAGCTTTGTCTGGATGATGTTACACACTTAACCATTGATTTCACTTTTTATGAACAATTCACAAACCTTTTTGATGGCTCTGGAAGTGAGCACTGTTACCGTCGGCTGCTTTTGGGTGCCAAAAAGCAGGGAAACCCACCCAGAAGAAAGAAATACACACGTGGAGCTTACAGTATGCAAGGGCCTGGTTGAGAACCTTAAGAAATATTTCATAAAATTTTACCAAGACATTGAAAAATATATATTTTTACCTGTATGGGGAAGTAGAAAAATATCATTTTTAATTATAGCATTACATTAAGTACAATTTGAATATAAGAAATTACCCCAGATTACAGAGACAATAAATGCTGAAGAGCTAAGAGATCCAGACTATTCCAAGTCTTTGGCAAAAATATGACTACTTTTAAAGTCTTTTAAACTCCTTCTTCTGCATTTCACACTGATTCATTGATGAATCATTCAATCTGCTGTGGCCGAAACGCTTGTCATACAAACTGCTTAATTGATTGCCCTAAAAATGATTGTAAACGGCATAATGAGAAGCATTGTTGTGATGACATGCTGAAGGCGGAGTGTCAAAACACTTAGGAGCTTCTTAAAGAGACAGATGCACAATTTCAAGGCGACAAATTATAAAGTCAATTGTCTTTTAAGTCATGTTTAATATATTCAGCATTTTCATAACAACTGAAGTAGTTACTCGATTGTACTATAAAATGCCACTATTTGCCTGGAAAGTCAATATAAACTTAGATCAGTTTATGCGTATCTGAGACGACTCAGCTCAATATCCTGGTAAGATAATCATTACTGATAATATGCCACATAACCTCACTGAACCTCACAGAAATGTAAAATATTTTTACTCTGATAACTTAGCTGGTGTTCCTCTGCTGCACCGTCTATCTGACCTGTCAATATCCTTTACTGACAGCTCTGAGCACAACAGCTGTCAGCAATGTCAGCTCAATGGCATGAGTCATAACAATACGGCAAAGGAAGAAACTGAAACTTTTTACTGTTTCTTTTCTTTTTTAAGATAGAATACTGAAATGAATCTTGTTTTTATTTCACAACATAATGGAGTTGAAGCCTTGCTGGCTGATTCTAACACCTAGTTACTTAATTTTGCTGATGCAGTGGTGTAAATTTAATGCAGAATTATATATTTTCAATATATTATCTATATTTATTTTTTCCCAATAATATATTATATTACCTGTTTGCTGCATTTTTGCCAAGCTTATTAGATGCATAAATATTATTGTCACTTGATTTCAGGACCTTCCAGCAGTATTTTATAAAGGCTTAAAGGTTTCTCTGCTGCTTTTTACAGATAAAGCAGCAGAGAAACTAAAAGTTTTGTGTGATTTTGGACTATGATCCCCTCTGCTATTACCAAGTAGAGAGTAAAATATCTGTCTTTAGAAGTCAAGCTTCACTTTCTTTTTCTTCACCGCTGAGTTTCACTGTTGGATTTTTAATGCTTGGCAGGAAGTAACAGCATCAGAGCTTCTTTTGTGAGTCGTGCTGCCTTATGAGCCTCAAAACCCCTCTGCTGAGAGCAAATGGAATCAAAAGAGTTTAACTGGATCCATCTGCTAAAAAATAAAATAAATAAACTTGTCAGACTTTATACAGCTGAGAGCTTTACAATTTGATTAATTATTTTATCTACTGTTAAACTCTGAAAATAGCGACTGAATCTAATCTGCTGTCTCTGTTATCAAATCTGAAAATACAGAATCTTTCATGCAGGGGTCATGATCATAAAATGATCTTCAAATTTGAGCTAATGGACGCTTGCTAAGCATAAAGCTCACACTAAAAGCAGGTTTTATAGCCGTAAAAGAATACTTTACACATGCTTCCTGTGACAGGTTTGCTGTGTTCTGACCCGTAGCCGCTGTAAAAGAGATTAGCTTTACATTCAATAACAGAACACAAGCTACAGCCGTTAAATGTGAAGTTAATTGTTCAGTTAATTGCATATTATGTCACATTTGGAGGCAGCGTAATACAACAGCTGATTACATTTTATAGCAGGTAACCAGACGCACTTGCTTTAAATGCTTAATGCTTGGATAATCTTTTTTTCATTTGTCTTGGGAGTGCTGACTGAGCACGTGAGCTTGTCTTTGGCACTTGTATTCCTATAGGAAATGCAAAACTAACAAAGCAATGCCAAGTGTCGAGGGACTCGGCTGTTGTTTTTTATGTTAGCTCTATGCAAGTTTTAGAAAGAGAGAGAGTTTGTTTTTAGCTCAAGTTATTCAGTTTGTTTTATATATTTGGTGTAAACTGACAAATTATAAGAAGAGGGGATAAATGTTCACTTCACTAACACTTTAAATCTACTGAATGCACCTTTATGTGCACATTTCAGAGAGCAACTAATCAGTCCAAGACATCCAGATCCGTCCCTGATTCAGACTTGCTGTCATTGTAATTACTGTACAGCGCTTAAGGACTTTGCTATTTGCATAATTGATTCTTTTATCAAGGCACGTCTCGCTATCTCTCTCATATACAATCTGTTACGCCAAATGGATTTTTCTAACAAGGGCAGATCTGAAGCTCTGATTCTGTTGTCTCCCTCTCACTGCGTTTCTTTTCATCTCCTTTTGGAGCAAACACCTCCGTCTTTCCGATCATCATACTCGCATTTTCTTCAAAAACTTTTTGTTCTTTCTACAACAAAAGGTGACCATACCTCCTAAAATCCTTCACATTTCATTAGGAAACACCTGAGAAATACAATATCAGAAAATATTACAATGAGGATATTTTTGGTATGATGATAAAAGTTGTGATATGTGCTTATTTTCTTATTTGCCCTTCCATCACCTTGTGTGACCTGTAGCATTTTGGACAATGCCATTTGTGTCCGGTGTGAACATCTGCAGCCGTAAAGCTCAGTCCAACAGGCTAATGATTACGTTAACATGCAAATAAGAGTTTTGAATATTATCAGGACACTTTGGATATGTTAGCCAGCAATTATTGAACTCCAAAAGAGTCCTTTGTGATACGAATACTGTGGACACAAATATTGTAGTGACATATTTGCAATAGATTGTGTCTGTAGCCCTACACAGACATCAATGGGTTTTTTTATGAGATTTTACGTGACAGAAACTCAACGTTGTGGTTTTTCAGCTTTAAACAGCAGCTTAAGATCAGTCAGACTGCATGGAGAAGAATTATGAGCTTCAGTTTACAAGTCCTTAAACTTGTAAACTTTACAAGCTGCTATGTTTAGTTGCCTTGTTGGAAGGTGAATCTAATTCCAAGTCTAAAGTTTTTTAAGTTTCTGGCAGGTTTTCTTCCAGCATTGTCCTGTATTTCTCCTCAAATGTCTCCATATTGGTGGCATATTTCCTGTCGTTACTGAAAAAGAGAATCCCCGGAGCATGACATCTCCACTGCCCCTGTTTACTGTCTGTGGTGTGTTGGGTCATGTTGGCCAAAAACGTTAAGTCTCATTTAGGTTAGTTTGCCTTTGACTAGTAAGTCAGTTTAACAGAGGTGTAATAAGAACAAAAACAGCCCAAAAGATTCACTTTATTTACTAATTATGTGACTTCTGAAGGTAGTTTCTTTTTCTGTGGATTGTCTTTAGGGGAATCAAAGTAAAAAAAAAAAGAGTTGTTAATAGTAAGATATAATATATTTCTTTTTTTATGAGCTACTTTGTCTTGTTTATGACATTAACAAAAACAAGAGCTAGTGATTGTAACATGATAATCCTAAGATTACCTTTTTGTTTCATCTATTGCTGTTGTCTTTTTTCTGCTCTTCTTTCTTCTTCTTGAATCTTTTTCTCTTTTTCCACCTCCTCCACACCTTTCTCCATCTTTTTACTCCACTGCTTCCATACTTTATTTGCAAAGTGTGCACATCAAGCAGCTCAGGTTTCTCGTTTCATCTGTCTCAGGCCCACCAGCTACTTCTGGGAGAAGGCGGAGGGAGAGCTCCCCCCACTGGCCAAAGCCGACGGTGCTTTCTTGTCCTTTTCAGTGCTCAACAAATCAGATAATGGCATGTACATCTGCCATGCTGCCAACGACGTTGGGAAAGGCAGAGGGAGCTACACACTTCAGGTTCAAGGTAAGGGGAGAAACACTGAGGAGAAGTGGGGATTTATGTTGAGGCAGGGATCTTTTACATTTCTTCATGTTCTTTTATTTTTATTTCTTCTGTTGTTTGTTGTGGCTTTGCTTGTACGTCCATCTTTTTTCTCTTCTGATTTCCTTTTTTTGTTTTGTTTTGTTTTTCTCATCCAACCGTGCAACCATAACCACCCAACCGCTTTCGCACATTGTTGCGCCTCTTTCCCCTGGCTGTTGATGTGCTGTGTTTGTTCAATGCGTTGGTTGGTCTGTTTGTGTTTTTTTTAAATTATTATTATTATTGTTACGCTTTGCTTGCCTATTTTTCTTTGCCTTGTAACACATATTCCTCCACCCGACCCACAAAGACGACCCCGACTCCTCAAACACAGTTACCCCCACGTTTTTCCCCACTTCTGTCTCTCCCTCCTCCCCACCTGACGTCTTCCAAGGCTCAGGGTCAGACTTCAGTGACTTCATCTCCACCTTTTCCCCTGACTCCTCCCCTTCGACGGCTGTGATCTCAACCACCATCCCGCCATCTTCCACCACCACCACCCTCTCCAACGCCCTTTTCCCTGACCTGCCCTTTTCCCCTGACTCCTCCCCTTCGACGGCTGTGATCTCAACCACCATCCCGCCATCTTCCACCACCACCACCCTCTCCAACGCCCTTTTCCCTGACCTGCCCTTTTCCCCTGACTCCTCCCCTCTCATCCCTCCATCCCCTGCAACTCCCTCCCTCTCATCCCTCACCCCCTCAGTTTCCGTCCAGACGAACGGAGTTTACACTTTCACAGGTAAAACCAGTTCCACACTTGCACTCACACAAGACGTTTAGTAATGGAGTGGAAAGAGTGGGGAGGGGGGACATTAAAGTCACTGCTTTGTTATTTTCTCCTTCAATACACAGACTGCATAGCTGTCAGAGACACTTGTTTTATATACAGACCCATGCAAACGATCCCAGAAAACACACAGTGATGGACAAAAATTTGATTTTTGTGGCTGTTTGCAGCTATTTCATGCTTTTTTTTTTCTTGTTGTCCTCTTTCCTCTTATTGATATTCCCTAATCCTTAACCCCCGTATCCTCAACATGCACTCCTCGTCTTTATCCATGCATCCACTCGTCCATCCATCCATCCCTTCATTCATCCATCATTCATCTAAATATTCAACTGTCCATCTACTCATCTTGAGAAGGTGATGCACGCAACTTGACAGGTATAACTTTTTCCAGCAGTCTCATGTTTGTGTGGGTGTCTGTCGTTTTCAACCACCTGTCTGTGCATCTGTCTGTCTGTGATGCTGTCTTGTGTTTGTATGTCTGATTTTCTAAAAACTTACGCTGAAAAATGAATGAAATCCCCACCCACACAGCATACAGGTGCTTCTTAATGCATTGGGATGTAACTGAAAAGCCCATAACAGTCATTTTAATTCAAAAAGGGAAATTCACATGTAAATTAACAACACAGATGGATACACCTTAAAGGGGACCTGTTAAGAAAAATGTCACATTTTGCAAGCTTATACTCTTCCAAGTGCTGAAACAAACTCACATAGCTTTTGGCAATAAGTTAATGTTTTTTGGTCTCTGGAAAATGAGCTGTTTCAAAAACCTCCCTTTTGTTGTGTCACAACCGAAGGGCACTGTGCCGTTACCTAGCAACCCAAGCTGAGATCCAGTATGTTTGGTCAGCTGGTTTTACCGTTGCATTCACTGTACAATGGCTGCTGGAAAATGCAAATGTTTGTTGGTGACTTACCATCCAGAAACCACTTGCTACATTCTAGCTGGTTGTGCAGGAGGCTCCATTTCTGCTGTTCAAAGGTGTATAGTTGTATAAGTGTGCATTTGTTTGCAGTCATTGACATGTGTGAGTGTAAACATTGAGTTGGAGTGTGGCTGCTGCAGCATATTTGAATTTCAAGTAACAAGTAATGATTTTGTGCAAAACATGTAATGCACATGTTGGTCTATGGGCCTATAACCCATAGACCAATCATAACCTGTTCAAGGAAGTATTATTGGTCGCCCGTAAGCTTTTATTTTTTCTAAATTTAAAGAGTATATGTTACAGTTATTTGAAGCCCCACATTTAGCTTTTAAGAAAATTAGAAATTAGAACAACAAAATAAAAGCATGTTATGGCCTACCTACGCAATCATGGAATGGACTGCTGCCTTGACAGTCGATGTCTGTCCAGCAGTCAGACACAAAAATCCTCCACAGTGAGGATAAGCCACAAAATGTCCTTACTGAAAGAGCTGGCTGATCACAGAATGCTGCATCCAAGCATATTAATGGACAGAAAAACCTGGTGAGGATTCTCTGGGAGTGGACTGCTGCTGGTGACAAAACAGAATAAAATGGAAATAATCTTGCCTAAGATAAAAACATAAAGCCAGAACGTAATGTACAAGAAAAAGATGAGAAATGCCATGCTCAACAATGCAGGGGAGCTGAAGTCTGGTCACTAAGTGAACATACTGTACAGCGCATGGACATGGTTTTCATGAGGCCAACAACTCCTGTTTATTGGTCTATTAAAACACTGCATTATTATAACATTAACATTTTCTGAGTAACTGAATTTTGGAGTTTCATTAGCTACAACCCATAAACTTCAAAAATTATAAGAAATACACACTTGAGATATATCAGTCTATGTGTAATCAATCTGTGATTATATACATACGAGTTTCACTTTTCAAACTGAATTACAAACTTTTCGATGACGTTCTAGTTTATTGAGATGCACCGGTGCCTTCCTGTGGTTCTTGTGTTTTTTTCTGTCTGGTGTTCTGGGGAGAAAACAAATGTTGAACTCTGGAACAGGAAAATGAATTTTTGAAAGCACCACACACACGACGCACATGGACAAACCGCCTCTGAACACAACAAGACGTCACACACTCGCATTTCTCTAAGACATGCCAGCTAGCATGACCTCTTAAATGGTACAAGTCATTTACACATTGTTGCACTTCATGTGTGTGTGTTTGTGTATGTGTGTGTGTGTGTGTGTGTGTGTGTGTGTGTGTGTGTGTGTGTGTGTGTGTGTGTCAGTGTGGTATAGGGTGCGGGCGCTGGCTGTGAGTTGTTCTTGGGTCTTGTCTGCCTTCCTTTGATGCTGACAGCAGGATTTATTGGCTCATTCTCATTCTCGCCTCGTCAGCATGCCCCTCTCACCTCCACGCCGGCCATTCAGAGTGTGTGTTCCACTTTAAGTGTACTTTGTCTTTTTCTTCCACTTCTCCCTCACTCGTCAAGCTTTTCCGCTGTTCTGCTCTCTGCCGGTTAGCTCTTGTCAGGTCCTACACTTCTCTGAGAAATAGAAGTGCTACTCCTCCTTGCAAAGTTGGGTTCTCACCACATCAGCTGGTTGTGATCTCGTTCTTTTTTTCCCCCATCTCTGCATTTGTCATTGTATCCTGTTACTGTAATCACACGGGGTCTCCAAATAACCTTTGTCTTTTTTTTTTTTCCTTTTGTTTGGTCCTTCAAACACTCGCTTAATGGAATCCAACTTCTCCCCTTGATTTCACAAAGTGTTTTATGCTTTTTATGTCCCACACGTTGGGGAAGTGCCACTTCAGGATTGATTTGATCTGAGTGACTTTCTTACAAACACCCAGGGCTTTTATACAGCCTAAAGAGACAGGCGAAATAAATGCTGTGTCAAATAGTTTTGGCTGAAAACTGATACCTTCTCCAAGCCCTAAGAGGCCAAAATGGCCGATGTAAACAAAAGGGAATAAAACTTTAAATCTCTTGTGGATGAATTTGTAAGTAGTTCTACTTCGTCACAGATTAAGGAGGAAACACACAAGCAACTATTAACTATTGATTTACAAAATTCACAAAAAATATTTTTTTTCTGATAATATTAATAGCACATAATAAAATACATAACTAGTATTTACTAATAGGTGGTCATATTTATTATTACGTGTTATATTACTACATTTTTCTTTTTCTCATGGTTAATTGCTCTATGTTTGTATGTTTTTGTAATGTTAACTGTTCGATAAATATATTAAGTATACAAGTCATAATTACCATGATGACCCATAATGCATCTTCATTCATAAGGAGGCACTTTGAAGTCTTTTCTGGTTAAAGTAAATTGCTCAATATCAGCAGATTTAGGAATAAAAATGAAGGAGAAAACAAGGCAACTGTTTTTCTGATATATATTTAAAGCATCTTCATTCAGAGCAAAGTGGAACCAAAGTCAAATTTCTTGCTTGTCTGCATAAACCAGGTGAATAAAACTGACTATGACAACTCATGCATTAACTTTCAAGAGATTAAGATATTACTTGGCAGCCATGTTGACAATGTGATACCAGAAACAGTCCAATGACTGCTGCACTATCAGGATATCCTGCTCGTTTTGGACCCCCAACAAGTTTCTCTGTCTTTCTAAAACTTGCGTAGAGCTAGCATAACAATAAAACCGACAGCTGGGGAGATTTCACCCAACATCTGGAATTATGTTCGTTCCCGTTCACTGAAGGAAGCTGTAAGCTGCACATTTCTGTGTAAGTTAGGCACAAACAATTGTTAATGGAGGGTGATGAAATTGCGACTCTCTTTCTCCTGGCTTTGTTTTTGCTTCCCTGTTTTTGTCTTGTGAAGAAGGTTTGCCACAGTGGGTATTATATTCTGACATGTTTCTTTGCTCCCCTGTTCTTATCTTTTCTTTTTGCCTTCCCTCTGTCACTCTCCCCATTATTTTCTCTCGCTCTATTTCTGCTGCCTTTCATCATCTGTCTTCCATTTCCACCAATATTCATCCACCAACCCCATGTTTCTTTTCCTCTCCCCCATTATGATTCCTCTGCTTCTTATACATCGAGGAATGCTCTCTGTCTTGTCTTTTCTCTGTTTTCTTCTTATCTCCTCCAGCTTACTCTTACTCTTATATTTCCCTTCTCTCGGGTCCTAACTTCTTCTCTTCCTGTCATCCCGCCCCGCCTGACCTCCTCTGAAGACACGACAGCCATGTCGGGACCTTCAGGCATGGACCACGCTGTGATCGGAGGGGTGGTGGCTGTTATCGTCTTCATCCTGCTTTGCCTCCTCATCGTCCTCGGCAGATACCTCATCAGACACAAAGGTCAGCAGCTCTGCACAAACAAACCCGCAGACGCACTCATACATTCATGTATGAACATACAGAGAGACAAGCTGGCATACATGTGTGGATGCATGCAAAAATACGGCAACATATCATCCCCACATACACGAATATAGAGAGAATGACTGAGGGAATTTGAAATGTAGAGGACAGAAGATGACGACGGAAGTTTTTGACATTCTTAAAGTGTATCACATGTATTTTCGGTTTTTATGTCACATTAACATAAAATAGTGTTGTGTAAGGAAGTATAACATGGTTTTCAGTTACAAATACAAATCTGACATTCTTTTGAATGCAGGCCTTTCCACTCTGATACCCCTAAATAAAACCCTCTACAAAGAACTACCTTCAGAAGTCACTTAATGAGTAATTCAATTCCACCTGTGTGTAATTAAATCTCTGTGTAAATCTGCCAAGGTCAAGGTTTTAGAGGTTTGTTTGAGAACATCAGTGAGCAAACAGGAACATAACGACCAAAGAACAGAGCAGCCACGTTAGAAATAAAGAGGTGGAGAAATTTACATCAGGATTACGTTATCCTGGTCAGGATCCTGGTCAGGATAACGTAATCCTGACCAGGGATTACGTTATCCCTATCGCAAGATTTGAGCATCTCACTACTCAGTCCAAAAAGACAATAGTATAACTGCTGCCCCAATGACAGGTCAGTCAAAAGCAGCATTATTTTTGAAATGGAGCAAAGAAACCCATGAAATCTCTGGACAAGCTGCAGAAGTCCAACATAAAGACGCATCTGTTGGTAAAAAGGGAATAGTTGTATATTCTATAAATATACTTACATAAGAAAGGTAAGAACAAAGAGATTATTTAAATAAAACTAAAAGAAGTAGAAGTGTGCAATACTGTATATTTTGATAACAATTTAATACTGATACCAATACAGGTATATATTTTTAAAACAGGATACATCATCAAACTTCTGACTTTTAGGTGTTTTCTGGGTGTTCCTTTGAATTATTATTATTATTATTTTGGTAAAAAGAATTCAACAGGGAATTTGAAACTAAAGTATTAATCTCATCACACTAGTATCAATCCAATTCTCATACCGACATAGTTCCAGTGTTATCAGTATTTTAGATGGATCTGCCTGCCTCTAAGAGGAAGTCCTGTCTGCAGGGTTCCAGAGGCCATATTGGGAAAAAGATCAGACAAAAGTTGACACTGTTTGGTTTGCAGTTGGCCCTGAAACAGGCTCCTCATCATGATACATGGTGGAGACATTACACCGTTCCTCATCAGGGGCTTTGAAGCTGTTAAGGGTCAACGGAGGATGAAGCTAAATATAAGGCTCTTGGCGTAAGGAGGTTGGGGCTACAAAAGGAGACACCGACTATAAAACCAGACAACCACAGCTGTTTTCCTCTTGTCTGATTCGATCTGCCTAGTGCATAATTTTCCTTCAGCTTCATGATTATGCAGCATTTTGTGTTGGTCTGGTACATTAAATCTCAGTGAAGGCCATTGAAATGTGTGGATGTTACATAACAAGGATGCTTCCAAACAGGACATGGGGGGAACTGGGCACTGTTTTAAAATCCATTATGGTGGATGTGTTGCTTAAACTGGGCTGTGAGGCGTTGAGCCGACTGACGTGCAGAACCCAGATGGCTGTTTTGTGACGTCATTAGGGCTCTTTAAATCAGAGGAAGCCTGCTAGATGAAATGTAAATGTATCTGCAGCTTTTGTCACAAGACATATGGTGACCTAGATAAAAAATATACTGCAATTTGGAGGGAAAAATCTGAATAATTTGAAGAAAACAGTGAGTGATAGAAGTATTAGATGAGTTTTTATGACTAAAACTTTTACTTTGGTATTAGTGGGTGAAATATCTTTATATCTGATGACCTCATTGACAGATCTGTGCAGTCTGTTCAGACCTCCTGTTTCCTGCATGTTGAAGCCCCAGTGATACAAGCTGATGACAACTCATTACTGTTCATTACATGTTTTGTTTACTCAGCTTTCTTTCGCTTCAGATTTCGTCTTACTGGCAATTAATTAAGTCACAGTTATTTGGGCAAATGAATAAATCATACTGTTGTGATGGTAAAATTAATTACTCCCATCCCAGAGTGACTTATTAACTCAGTGGTTAAAGTTTTGTGAGAACAGTAAAATGTATTTAGTTTCTTTCTGTTACACGTTTACCTTTTGTCCCTAAAAGAAATAACCTTTTATGCTTCTAATGGGAATCGTAGAACAATAACTGAAGATTACAAGAATATGATGTAAGAGCTTGAAGATTCTCCAGAATATTGTGTGATTACTGCTTGTGCTCAGGTCCATTTTATTTCCCAGGTCACTCTGTCCGGCTCAGTTTAGGTTCCTGTTCAGCTGGGACTCACAAAAACATCCAGAGACTGAACTGATTGCCTCTTTGAGCAAAATTCAAATCAATGTATCCTAACTAAACAGCTCAGTATTCACAAATATGCCTCTAGTGAAAGTTTGTCTAAATATGTAGATTTATTTTTGTTTAAATAATTGTAAATGCCTGCTTTGTTATATGTAAGTCAAATTATGAACTTACTGCTGTAAAAGTGTGTTTCCCTAACAAAAGCTATGCAAAGCTAAGTAAACACAGTTTATGTTGCTGCATTAAATATTATACCTTATACATACATGACCAACTCTGGCTTTAATATTAACCAGATAAAATGCACTACTATTAGAAATGAGCTGCAATGCCTCCACAACTGTTAGCAGACAAAATCAAAACCAGTTTAGTCATTATTGCGTCGTATCGCACTAAAAATATAATTCATCCTTTCATTTTAGTATGTTCAGTTAGGGGTGCAAAGAAAATCCTAGAATTAAGATATTGGTTGTTAATTTTTCTTTGTTTGCTCTTTAAAAAAAAAAAGCCCCAACAGTAACAGCTATCGAGCTTTTAGTGAAAAACGTCTTTATGTAACTGAAACAATAGTTACATATATTCATGCTTATTAACATGAAGCAGATGCCCATTCTTCCTCTCATGTTGGAAATGGAAAAGAGAACATCCCATTAAAGTAAGACAGATGTGTGTCAAATTATCATAATTTGGGAAATGGTTATAGGAAAGACATCTGAACACATAATGTTGAAGAATTAACTTTAATATTTAAAACAACTGCAGCAGAGAAGAAATGTCAACATTTCTGAGTCGCAGTAAACAGGGGCATCCTACAGTCACCTGGTCTCCAATAGCAACCATTAGACACCATCTACATGCAAACTGAATATCTGAAAATATAAACTGGGACATCATTTGGTCTTTTAACAGCATAATGATCCCAAACAAATCACCTGATGGTTGATTGTGGCTATTGATCGTAAGCTGCAAACTTTGGCTTTAGAAGAGCAAATTTAGATATAGTATGATTTCAGCTGTACTTTATAATAAACTGACTTTGGTTGGTGTGGTGAACTTAAACAGTTTAGTTTTTCCCCATCAGAAAGGCACTGGTGTTGGGATGCTAGGTTTAGTTTGCTGCCAGATAATCAAGATCATGCAGAAACATAGCAAAACTTAAAAACACCATTGCTGCATTCTGGGTTTAATGGTTTTATGGTCATTTTAGTGGTTTATATAAACATAAATAAGTAGGCGGGTTCTCCCCACATCCTTAACCAGAATGTTGAAGCAGTGCCAGACTTCATTCCCAGCATCGCCACACAGTTGATCCTTTATTACTTTATCTCACAGAAAGCAGCTCTATGGTGATATTGAAATGTCAATTCTGCATATTCTGAATAACAATTAGCTCAAAAAGATTTTGGATAGTAAATAAGAAACATCATTAGCTGGTAGATTGATGTTTCTGTTGGGCTGATTATCTGTCTCCGCCGCAGTAGTTCAGACAATTAAACCACCAGAAAAACAACGAGCCGCTGAAAGCTCTCGTTGTATTTGCTTCGGAGCCACACTGGAACATGTTGACACAATCTCATCTCAAACATCCCATCCTACTGGGGACCTTCACTCCCAGTGGTTGACTTTTATGGCCTCTACAATCCTTCTACTCCACCCTTCTCCCCTCTGTCTCCGGCTCACTGGGTCACGCTTTTTTTCTCCTCGTCCCACAGGAACGTATCTGACCCACGAGGCCAAGGGTTCCGACGACGCCCCTGACGCCGACACGGCCATCATCAACGCCGAGGGAGGTCACTCCGGAGCCGAAGAGAAGAAGGAGTACTTCATCTAGATGGGCGGGGGGACAGAGTGGTGGTGGGGGGGAGAGAAAGCGAGGAAGAGGAGGAGGAGGAAAATTTGGAGGATCCAGCTGGAGGAGAGAGGAAAGGAAAAACCTCCATTTGTTTTCACAACAGCTTCAGTTCTTTACTCTGTTGAAGGGATGTTGGCAAGGGAAGGGAGGTAAAGAACTCTGGGCGGAGCTTCAACTACCCTCTTTGCATTGATACAGGGGAGTGAGATCTTTTGCACTGACATTCGGATGAACTGAAGTTACACACACACACACACACACACACACACATGCAAACATGCGCACACATACATGATTCAGTTCTTGTTTTTCCGCAGACTTGAACGCTCGTAGATGCTCAGATTAACAAAGCCGAGCTTCCTACTAACACATCCTGATCCATTATCACATCCTCTCACAAGCATCCCTTTTTTCAACTGTCGGCGCAGTGAAAAAGCTAAATTGTAAACCACATTCTGACATCGTCACGACCTCTTTCCTCCTCCACAGCACAGCCCACAGTGGGTCTGCCCCCTTCACGTTCCTGTCCTCATGCTCTCTATCAGAACAAGGCAGAGTCCCTCCTTAAACTTGCTTAGGGTAGACAAAATTATTGATTGGAAAACTTCATCTCCTTCCGTCTTTTTTTAATCTTTCTATGCCATCAAACTGCTTTGTGCGGACGTTCAGATTTTTCCACAACGCACCACCACAAAAACTTGCAAAAACAGCATTCCCACCTTGCGCTGCCAAGCCCAGGGCCTCCAATATACATATATAAATATATATAAATATATAAATATAGAGTTATATAGCATTCTTTTTACTTGACAGAAAACATTCGGTGTGTTGTAAATACACTTTCTGTTATTTTTCTGCATTCTGTCACTCTTCGGCGCCCCCTATCCTCTCTCATGCAGCCCGTTACTGCATTACAGCAACTTAAATACTCAAAAATAAAATAGAAAAAAAAAAGCCTGCCTGTTTTTATTACATGCGTGAAAATTCAGAGTCAAAACAATCATTATCTTTGGGCTAAAAAAAAAAAAAAAACATGTAACAACCATAATGTTGCAATCAAAACTAACCTTAACTGCAAATATTTGTACAAAGAATGTTTTTCCTATTGGTTTGTTTGTGTTTTCTAAATTTCTTTTTGGAATTTTTTAGGGAGATTTTGTGTTTCCTGTCAGCGTCTTGTTGTGTTACCGTCAGTGTTAAGAGTTTACAGTGTCTGCTGGTTTGTCAGTTCAACAGTCTTTTTGTTTGGGCATTTCTTTGCTTCTTTTGTCGTGCCGTGCTCCGTGGCGACACTTTCTCCCCTGCGTTGTCAAACCTTCAGCTCTAATCGGTGGCCAAGTCTGAGTTAAACATTCAAAATGAGTTTAATAGAGTTTCCTTCTTGTCTTTCATGTAGTTTCCCTTCAAACTCAGCCTGCTGAACCTGACTTTCACTTTCAGATCGCCGTTCTTGGCAAGGCCATCTGGCTCTGAGTCCGCTGAATAGGGGCTTCACTGGCTTTCTCTAAGAACCTGCCATGTTTGCTTCTCCGGGGTTGAGAAAATGCTCACAGGACCTAACAGGGCTGTCTACATGCATTATAGCCAAGTTCCTGGAAAAAAAGGGGGGGGGGGAAATCTCTTCCTGCTATGGTTTTCTTGTGTGAGCAGGACTCATTCGCCAGCTTAGCGAAAGCTTCCCATAAACGAACGCTGCTTTATTAAGGTTGAGACTTGGCCTTGGCAGTAGCAAGCCCCACTTGGCCCAGGCATGGAAATTGATTGCAATCTAACTAAGAGCCTCTGGCTGCAGGTTGTACACATGCCAAGGCTCTGTTTGGCCAGACGAGGATTTCAGGCTGCTCTCACACTCAAGAAAGTCATTTAGGGAACCTAATGTCCTCTTCTACTTTTCTCCTTCTCCCTCCACTCGTCTATTTCTTTTCATACTTTAATCAATCAAGCTGTCTGTGTCCTGATCCACCTTCACCCTGTCTCCCCTCCTCTCGTTGCTCCTTCCTTCCCCTCCCCTCCATCTCCGATACATGTCCAGAATCTCCTTGCCCGTCTTTAGCTCAGTGAGGAGCCTGTGTAGACGGAGCTGTGTGAGCTGAAAGCTCTCTGCGGTCGTGGCATGTAGGAGATGAATCACTGATCAGTTTTACAACCTTCACTACAAAAAAACCCACAAAAATATTACCAAGTATTTTTGTCTGGTTTCTAGTGTAAATATTTTTAGGACACTTGAAAAATGACAAAACTAACATACAAATAACTTTTCAGCATTGCAGGTTGTTTTAAGTAAGTAATTCCACTGATGGATTTTTTGATATATAACAAGATATTTCCATAATATAAGTAATCTGCCAGTGGAACTACTTTTCTATCATGATTAAGGAATTATTGACTTATAATAAAACAAGCTCCTACATTTTGCTGAAAATTTGTTTGTAAGTTAGTTTTGTCTTATTTCAAGTGTTCTAAGATATTTAAAAATACGTGGTAAGAGTTTGTGTTTTTGCAGCATTCCTGTATTAAGTGTTGTCTGCTACCTAAGAGGATTTAGTGAGTTTTTACTGAAAGAATTATTGGCTGGTATATGTTTAATTGATGCAGATAATAGTGTTTTTGGTATTTTGCGATACAGCCATACTGTCGCCGCAAAAGTACAGAGTCATGGGTTCGCACCTCCTGCTGCTTGAAGTTTGCATTTTGTCCCTGCACCTGCCTGAGTTTCCTCCAGGTTCTCCTTCTGCAAGTCCAAAGACAGGGTGCAGTTAGGCTGCGAGTGTGCATGAGCAAATCATCATCCCTGTTCGTCTCTCTGTGTTGGCCCTGTGATGGACCAGAGGCCTTTCCGGGGGTGTGCTCTGCCTTTGCCCTGTGGCAGCTGGGATAGGCTGCATCCCGGGCGTACAGCCCCTACAGCAGTGGTACCCAGCCCTGGTCCCCAGAGTCCACTGTCCTGCGTGTTTTGGATCTTCGGTTTCCAATAAGCACCACCTCTGTAAATACTAATGTTGCCAAGCACCAACATGCTGGCGCTTTTTTCTTTACTGCATCCGGATTTTGACTTGGCAGTTTCTACCTATTGGGTCTGGATGCTCGGATCAAGGATTTAATTATGCATCCCATTATTCGTTACTTGACATTTTCAAATGGGAAGGATGGAAACGAAGGTCTTCTGTAGTTTGCCAGCAACCTGAACCTCAAAATCCAATATGGCTCCAGCCAGTTGAAAGCAAAATAATAAACAGTTAATTGCACATTTGTCAGTGTGCATCTTATTAAGTTTAGTATCAGATTGTGGTCTGCAACCTCTTCTAGTGAGCAAATAAACAAAAAACAATAAATAATAATAATTATCCTTTTACCGGCTGAATTATGTTATGCATAAAATGCATTTTTCTGTCAGATTCTAAAACAGGTTATTAATTTACATATAGCTCATGTCAGAAAACATGCATTCAGATCTCTGGTATGAAAATCAGCTGAATGAGGCATTATTTCAAAGGACTTTGACTGAGAGATGTCAGCAAGAAGCTCCCAGGATAATCTGTGTTGAAACTGTGTGAACGAATTCATTATTGAAAACTTAAACTTCTTGAAATACTAACAAATACTCCTTTCTTTTGAGCAGCTTCTGTTTGAAGCTAAGATTATTCTATATTCAATTCAACTCAAAAATTGGGTTAATTTTTGTTTTTGATCCAAACAAAAATTAAATATGGTTTAAATGACTCATATAATCCAAGCGTCTTCAAAGAGTCGTTTTGGATGTTGATGCTGGGGGCAGAAAAAATGAATCTAAAGGATCCTCTGAATGAAGACTGTTAGTGTTTGACAGCCACAACATGAAAACAGCTCAATATTCAGGTGACAGAGATGGTATTTTACAGCAACATGTCTTGGATAATACCACCAGGTTTTGGCCAGGCCTGCTACTCCACCTCAGTTGCTTTTGCCGCTCCTTCCTAAATCTCTGTCTGGCCACATTTTTTAGAAAGCCGGGCAGAGAGATGTCAGGGTCCACAGGATGTGATCCTGGTCACCTCCTTTTCAACTCCTCTGGGATTTTGAGTCTGGTATTATTCAAGCTTTTGAGATGCTAATCATTTGCATCTGGTCACAAAAAGTATATCTTGTTGCCACAGTTACGCATTTTAAGTTTCTGAAAGTGAAACAAGAGCACATTTCTTTCCTGCTTCACAACATCATCCAAAACCAGAGGGGTTAATTGTCCAAACATGTAATGTCTCAAACATCAATAGTGACAAATGTCTTCAAATCAGAAGTAACAGGCACTTTGCTGCCACCATTAGTGGTACAACTCTACAAATTAATTTCTGTAAAAGGATAATAATTTATTTTTTCTTAAGAAAAATCTGAATCTGTATATATCAATTCCTCCTAAGGAGTTGTAGCTTAAGATTTCATTGGTGACGTTTACCTTCTCCTCTCAGTAATTAATATCTTTAGCTTAAATTTAAAGTTTAATGGAAACAGAACTAGGAAGAACTGAGAGAAATGTTACATTACCCATAAAAAATAACCCATAAAAAATACTTCAGAACTGAATTTGGAGTAATAGAAACAACATAATTGTTGTGGAAATATCTAATGACCACAAATACACCACAAATAAATTCACTTTGTAAAAAAATGTTCCATGTCTTCAGTTACCAAAATCTGGTCAAATGTGGTCAAGATGAGCAAACAGGGAAAATCTTTGTGAATATCCCAGTTAACACACACCGGGGTTCAAAAACAGGCTTCTGAGGAATTTGGTGGCACGCTAAGGATGCAGTCTTTGAAAGTCTATGTGCTGGAGCAACACGTCTTCAAAAAGTGAAGGATATGAGGATCAGGGTCTGGGGACCATTACTCTATGGGATAAAGCAGGCATAGCTGATGGATGGGTATTTTTTTTTTTAATATATATATTTTTTTATTTTGAGTTTGACTCAGCTTTTCATCTCTGTTATGGTTGAAGAGCAGAGACTCAGCTCTGTCTCAGAGAGCTTGTTGCACACTTCAAAGACGTTAGCATTGAACTGTATTTAGCCTCAGTCCACTGTAACTCTGCTCATGCTGGAGAGAGGAAATACTTGCCTCCTACTTAAAGTATAATGTCTTTTTAAAAACTAATGGACCTGTATTTGCCTGTAATTTATCGTCCTGTTCTTTGTCTTAGTTAATGTGCTAGCATGTAGCTTGCATGAGGAATGATTGGAAAGTGTAGATACTGCTGGAGACGAGAAGTGCCGACAAGCCACTCTCCTGAGACTTCGCTGCTGCCCTCTGTTCTGCAAACATACGCCGTGTCCCAGATAAATCCGCCTGTAACCTCCTCATCTCTGCCCACCAACCAAGTACGACTCTTTCTGCTCTTTCCTCCAACACCCCAACATGAAATCTGCATTTGTTGTTGAACTGGGACGCGCAGTCAGTGAAACTGTATTTTCTAGCTTGGGTGTGATGGCGACTAACTGTCCCCAGGTGCCAGCAAAGCATCGCTTCTCTTCTCCGTCTTCAGTCAGTTTTAGCCGGACTGTCCCTCACTCAGAGTCGTCATCTCCTCTTTAGGCAGTTGCAAACAAGCTGCCTGTCATTTTCCCCCCATTTTGTAGAGGAAACTATTTACTTTTTAAGTCATGTTTTTTAAAAGCTGTGCATAATCATCAGTGTTTGAGTTTCAGTTTGGTTGATTTATCTTTTTTTTATTTTTATTATTATTATTATTATTTAGATTTCCCAAAACTTGAATGTTAGAATTGTAGTATTTGCATTTATTTTCTTGTTTCAGCAACCATTTTTATATATTTTCCTGTATATAGTGTTGCCTTTCTGGAAACTCTTACATGCAGACCACACTTTACACACACACACACTATGGGTGCATTAACACACACATACATGAATATGCACAGCAGGTATGTCTGCTCCTGTGGTGTGTGTGCATGTACTTTAGTGTGTGTGTGCCTGTGTTTGTGGATGAGTGTGTATCAAATGACCCAAACAGACTCCAGAGACACTCTTAATGTGTTGTGTTCACAAAAATATTTTTATTTCCATGAATAAAGAATAAAAAAAAATCCTATTTTTTTTCTTATTTGGATGATAAGTCTTCCTTTTGAGTAAATATTCATATCACATGGAAGTAGTGTTGTTGTGTGTGTTAATTTGTATAAAAAAGGCAGATGATGTCATCAGTGCGCGACCCTGACAGATGCTGTGATGGGGTTTAAACTGTTGGCTGAAATGTTCCAAAAAATATTAGGTTTTGTTTTGTTCTTTTCTCCTTCTCTTTTTGTTAGAATATGAGTTGAGTTGTTGACTTCAATAAACATGAATTTGGGTTAATTTCATCTGCTTGCTGCTGGTTCTTCCTGATTAGAAAGGATCTCATTTAAACTGTGTTGCTGGTTGTAAGTGAAGGATTTGCCGTGACACAGTTCGTCTTTGGAGACGGACAGTTTCTCTGTTTACACTGATGAGAACTGGAAACAGAAAATAAACATACCTGATGTCCTAAACAAAGCAAAAGCAAATGACAAACTTGAAGTTTATCCCTGTTGCTTTACAATATTAAATTCAAATATTCACATTACAGGGCAAATAAATGTATTACAATGATGATGGTAACATATATGCACTTCATAACTCTATAAATAAACTGATTTTTCATCAAAATATATTTTGATGAAAAATCAACTGCACTCTCCTCTCTCACAGGACACAGATGCAAACAATTTCACAAAACAATACCACCGAAGAAGAAACAAAGTGGAGGATCTACTGATCATAAAGTTACACACTTACAACAAACACAGTGGTTTCCGTTGTGTTTAGGGCCAGATATAAGAACTATAACAACAGAAGACATTTTGTATAATAATAAAGTACAGACACAACCAGATTACATGTTAATTCAGGATGTGTATGTTGAGTTTTTGAAGAGAAAAACACATTAAAATATATTATTATTGTTGTTACTTTTTTTTACTATGTCTCACAATATTACTTTCAACTAGCATCAACATTTGAAAACAAAAGTAAAAAATTGTTTTGGAATAAAATGCTTTTCTTTGGGGAAAACATTTTTAACACTGATATTTAATACCAGTTATAACTAAATAAATAAAGTAAATAAGAAACATAGTTTTGGACCTCTTGTTAGGCTGTCTGAACTGTCTACGGGTCAAGCAATGCTTTTGATTCAGTAACAAATCTAATGTATCGTCGAAGAATTTGATAGGACTCGTTTCACATTTTTTGCGCCTCGCAACTACACAACATAGCCACCAGAGGGCAGTACAATACAGTGAGTCAAGCAATCTTGATTTTAAACTGCAAATTGTGTTGGCGAGTAAATTGGAAAGCCCCTTTCCCATTTGTTCTTTCAGTTTAATTTGTTAAAGGAGTATTTCATGTACGGATATTAAAACTTTTCCTGCTAAAGCATACTTACATTACATATGTTTTATTTTTGTCTGACATGAGAAATCCATCATTTTTAAGTATTTTCACCATGTCTCATTTGTTCCAATATATCAGCAAGTAATAACATAAAACTGCTGCAATTTTCTGTACTTTAGGATAAAACTGAGACGACAAATATTCACCCATAACATTAATATGATATCCGATTTCAAAAACTATACAATCACTGATAGTGCACTGCACGCACACGTTTCTGGAATTTACACAAATTAGCTGCTGGAAATAATTTCTAAGCAAACACTCTGCTCGTGCTCTCCAATAATCCTTATTATCCATCAATAACTTGTATAGTAATTTTCAGATTTTAAACTTAAAGGGTCTCGTAGTTGAAGTTTTGAGGGCCAGACCGCTGTTCCTGGCGCCGTCGCTGCAGCGCCCCCTGCCCCTCTGTGGAGCATTAACTGAGATTTGGAGAGGGGAGGCGTGGAGGTGCTGGTAGTACATGAGAGAGGGGATGTGTGCTACTGATTGTCTGTGAGAGGGGAGGGGGGCAGAGACACGCAGAGAGACAGAGAGGGTTAGAAGAGGGAGAAAGGAATTCAGAACTGTTTAAATGGGGATCCAGAGCGCAGCGCGGACAGCGGCTGCGGACTGAGCCAGCAAAACAAAAACAACAACAGAAAAAGTGGAGACAGATTTATTTTACGCACGGGAAAAGTGGGAAGTAGTTGGAGGAAAGGAGAAAGAGGCATGGGATTTTTTTCCTCTAAATGTGTCCTGTTTGACTCTCATGACTCAGAGAGGATTACTGTTAAACTCAGCCGCTCTGCAGGAATTGATGGTGTCTTCTGAGAGAAACGGAGCCGAGGGGAGGAATCTGAATGCGCTCGGCTGAACCATGCCAGGCTTGTGGATCCTAACTTTGGCACTCGCTTTCAACCAAGGTGAGTAAAAGATGAAGACCCAGAGCAGAGAGAAAAAAAGAACGATGGACATCAGCGAAAAGTTTGCTATTAATTGTTTTCTTTTGTTTTCCTTCTGCTGCTGTGCGCTCTGAGGGTCTCTTTATGTCTCATGGCACTACTTGCAATGCGCGTTTTTATGCCTGGCATTAAATCCACGCGCGTGACTCCGTGCGTGGAAATAGTGCTTCAGATTTAAGCATCATTCATACATCCCCACAGACGGGAAGGAAAAATCATTTTTTTGAGGGGGTGGGTTGTTTCTGCTCATATCCAGACGCAATCGGCGCTTTCCCTTTTCTTCCGTTACGCGTTTTCTTGGGCAGAGATGTGGACCATCTGCACACGACATTGCCTTGACGTGACCTTTAAAACGCATGGATGGGTAGATTTGGCTGGAACAAATGCGGTGCGGGTCAACGCAACGCAAGCACACGCACGCGCATTCACGCACAATTTGCGCATAAGCTGTCAGTGTGGGGATGATTGATGAGGCGAGGATCTAATGCACAGTCTGGTCGCTGGGCTTTAACATCAGGCTCATTGGATCATTTTTCAATGCGTGCGCGCACGAGCTAGACACGTGCCTTTAGTCACACTGGTGTATTTTGTGTGTGTGTGTTTGTGTGTAGGTGTGTGTGTGTGTGTGTGGTGAGAGTAGAAAGAGCAACGCAAGTGTCCCTAGAGAGAGCAAGCTGATGTGTGTGTGTATGTGTGTGTGTGTGTGTGTGTGTGTGTGTGTGTGCGCGCATCTTTTTTTTCCTTTGCATGCAGGTAGAGTCTGGCGCACATGAATGAGGCCTTCCTGTGCAGCTGCCAAGAAAAATTCATATTTTACCTGAAAGACTGAGACATATTCACTGGACTGGAGAAGAGTCCTATTACTAATATTAATGCCCCTTTTTATCGATCACCTTGATAGATTACCCCCTCGCTCGCTCCCTCTCTGTAGACACACAGTCTGGCACACATCAACTGAGACAGGCTGAGTGTGTGTTTGAGTTTGGGAGCAGTCATGCCTCCAAAGACAGGAGTGATTTATTGAGGGGGTCTGATATGAACAGTTCAGCCTTATACGGAGTCCTGTATGTGTGTGTGCGTGCAATTGTGTGTGTACCTGCATCACCTGGGTCCCTGCTGCTGCGGGCCGCCGGTGTGATGAACCACAGACGATGATCTGCCTGGACAGTCAGTCAGAGGAGCTCCCAGGCTGAAGCACACCTGACCACCTGAGTGGAACGTGATGGATGAGGCAGAGGCTCAGCCCGGCTTCACTGTTTATTTTTGATAGTCAGGTTGGGAACATTTACCAGAAATGAAATGTCTGAGAGTGAAAAATTTGATTACCGTCTGTGGCGCCTCGAAAAAAAGCATTCGCTGAGTCTGTACTTTGTTAATTCACCTTTTACTGCAATTACAGCTGCTGCTTTTGGAGAATGTCTCTCCAGCTACAGGCGAAACATTTTTACACATTTGTCTTTGTAAAATATCCAGACTTGAGGAAGTTTAAAGGTAGACGTCAGTTTTTAAGTCTGGTAGCAGATTACTAATTAGATTAAGTTTGAACTTTTACTAGGCCATTCAAACACATGAATGTACTTTCATCTACACCATTCAATGCAGTTCCAGCTGAATGATTGCAGGGCTGGACAATAAATCAATCACAATATATATCGCAACAGACATGTGATCAATATCAATAGATAATACATCTGAGAGAATATTCAAAATTCAGTGCATAGCAGAGGAGTATCTGTGAGTAGCTAGCACATAAGTGCTTAAAAATACACAATGGTGTGGATATACAGGAAAGATCATGGCACTAGATTAGCAGTATCTCAGATATTTAAAATAAAAAAAAAATGAATCAATAATCACTGATAGACAATTATCGAAATAGATGAATATGAAATGCTTATTGTGGTTAGTCTTTCAGAGATATTTTCTAGCCTTAAATGGAGAGTCTTTTGCAGCATCTTCCAGGTTTTCCTTCAGTTCTGTCTTTGCTGGAACCTCTGACCAACTTCTTCACGCCTTCTGAAGAAAATCATTGCCACAGCTTGAAGCTTCCATGTTTTAATGGTGTGTAGATGATGATGATGTGCAGTTAGTTTTTAGCCACACATCTTGATTTCACAATCAGGTCTGTGGCAGTTTTGGTCTGCTCTGGTCAGAGCGACCTCTTCCACACCGTATACCTGAGCTAAGCTGTAATCATGATCTCTTTGTCTTCTTTGCTGAACAGACATCCAGCCAGTTCAGTATTCGCAGATTCTTTTTGTGGAATGTAACTCCAAATTATTACTGGAAAATTTGCTTACTTATGAGTTTGTTTGTTTGTTTTTTTTTCATACAGCATATCTATAGTATTCTAAACAAAATCCAGCTTGGAAAGCTAAAAGAACTTCGCATAACTTAATATGTTATTGGCTGATGTTTGCAAAGCAGCCAATCCAGGAGCACCATTCATTTTCCTTGGCACTCATTGGCTGTTGCCTCTAAGAGTGGAAATAAGGAAGCACTGTGTTGTCCTCTGCGAAACGGCTTCCACAAAATAATGCATAATAAGGCATATTTGGTTTTTGAATTATTAAAATAGGCAATTATAAGTCAGCTTGAACAGAGCTCTGTGAAATGTTCAGAGGATTTTGTTTTAGTAACTAACCTTGATTTGAACTGAACCATACAACTTCCTCTTGACTTATCTGCTGTTCTTTGGTCTTCATGATGCTGTTTGTTCACTGATGTTCTCTAATAAACATCAGAGACCTTCCACTTCAAAGTTTCACACTGCTTCATGTTGCTCCATCTGATAAAATTTCAATAAAATACATTGAAGTTTGTGGTGATAACATAATAGAGTAAGAATAACATACAACAGAGCTCTGTTGGTCAAAGCATCAGTGAAGTAACTCTGGGAAAAGCTGAGGGTTTTTGTATTCTGTTGGATGGCTTAAAAAGATGGATCAGGGCGGTTTGAAGTGAGGGTGTACATAATGGAAAGAGAACAAGACACAAGAGAGATAAAGCATCAAAACAAAACATTAGAGAGCAGAGGAAAATATGTTTACAGCTGAGCAATGTCAGACACAAAGAAAGCAGGCAGAACAAAATTTGAAACTCCAAAGAGATAAAAATGGGCAAGAAGAACTGAGCAGAACAGGACAAAACCGAAGCAGCAGAACAAAGGAAGGAGAGAGCAGGCAGAAGGAGAACAGAGCGGAGCATCGGTGTCTCCTGCTGAGCCGGTGTAAGCCTGTAAATGTGATCAGCGTGAATCCGTCCCCTACATCCAGCAGCTGCAGCCTAATGTGTGTTTAGCCTGTTTGGACTCTTCCAGGTGTCTGCTGCCTGCCTCTCCGCCGCTGACAGCTCAGGCTGCCTCTCTGATTTACTGCTCAGTCTGGTGGCTTTCTCGCACAAACCCACCGCTTCTCCGTGTGGTTGACCAGGCATAATCTGTGGGTCCCTGTAATTACCGCTCGGCCCTGTATGTTTGTCTGATATGTCGCCAGTCGACCGCTGCGCTGCCAGTGCCGGTCTGGCCACAGGCGAAGAAAGAGGCTCATTTTCGATTCTCCAACAGCAGTTTTGCTTGAGCCCAACATTTCTGCCGCCTGATCATGCAAGCGAGGCAAGCAAAGCAATTCCTGCACCGCAAGCACCTGTCCCATCTCCTCCAACGACCCCTACATGCATCCACTTTCTTTTGCTCCCTTTTCCTCCTCTTCTCTTTCTTTTATTCCATCACAGGAGCAGGGCAGAGGCTCAGATAGAAAGAGACAGGCCATAAGACAGGGAGATGGAGGCAGGGGGAGATGAAGAAAGGAAGAGACAGCGGGGCTCAGTCCTAATCTGTTGACAAGGGGGGATGTTTGAGGATAAACAGAGGAGAGCTCAGAAAGTAATGACGAAGGAGAAGATGGAGCTTTTTGCCTCAGATAGCAACCCAGCTGGACCATTAATGTTTGATGGTTTAGATTAGCAAAAGATTTACACCTAAACTGGGCTGCAGGGTCGTCTAGAGATCCTCTTATGATATAAAAGTGTTATGTTAAAAGAAACCAGACTTCTTTCAGGTTCCTGAAATGTTCCATCTCTCATCCAAATACTTGCCTGACATCTTCTGGTACCCAAAACACAGCGATTAACCTTCAGGACTTGTAGACTAGCAATCATTCATGGTGATGGAGAAACTTCCCAGACCTACAATCTGTTGGCACCTCTTGATTTAACTAATCCCCTCTGCAGTTGTGTGATTCCTCCCTGAGTCGTCAAACAACAGAAATACTCCCAGATTAGATGGGAAGTGGATAAAGTCAAACATTTTTTTCCCTCCATTTACAGCATGTAAAGATTAGAGCATGTTGTCATATTAATGGAATGCAGTTTTGCAATGACACAAAACATGATTTCATCAAATTTTATCTGAGCTGTCTCATAAGAGAAGATTTATCCTAGAGTAATTACAGATAGGTAGTTATAGAAAGGATAAGCTTGGCTTTTCCTGGTTTGCTGCAAACGATACAGCCGACCTGCAGGTTGGGCTTGAGGTCAAAACAAGATTTATTAGATAGATATATAAATAACTTTGTTAATCCCCTCAGGGACGCCAATCTCTCCCTGTGTTGCAACATCTTTTTCACCTGTTTCTATGCAGCTTGGTTAGTTGATATGAAAAACAACGTGCAGAGAAGCTTCTCCTCCATTTTCTTATTAACATCTTTTCTGATGCAAAATGCAGCTCATCTCTACACATTTACAGCAAAAATAATGAGACAATTTTAAGGAAAAGTCAGTTTGTAAGCCATTGAAATTTATGAAACATACTTTTTTATGTATTAACGTAGCCTTATTTGCTGGTAAATTGCTTTATCACACAACTTCACAGACTCCCAAAGTGCAAGTTGTAGGTCAGAGATCTGGTGAAACGTGTTGGTCTGCACATAAAGCTGCTTCCTGGTCTTTACCTCACCAGATTTCAAGACTCTGAAATTGCGTTTTAACACTTTCCAACGTTCCCCACATTGAACATCCTCAAAGTATGAAATGAAGACAGGTGGTTTTTATTTGTTACCTGTTGTGCAAAAAGCCGAGAGATTAGGATCTAATCCACTTGGTGTTTAGACTTTTCTGTTTAGTTCACGAAGTGAAAACTCACTACGTCGCCCAAAGTATTTGCTCATCTGCTTTGGCATACATGTGAACTTGGATTTCTCAACTCATTCTTCATCTGTAAGAACGAGTTACTTTAACTTTTCTGGGAAGGTTTTATGGTGCAGAGGATATTCTGTGATAAAAAAAGAACAAAAGAAAAATAATGTTTGCTTAAGTCTTTGAGTCCAAGTTAAGTTTCTGATCTTTTCTTCTCTTTTTTATTTTTTGCCATTGCTGTACGTTGTCCTGTTGATGTTAGAGAAACCAAGCTAGAGTGTTGGAATAGTTTTAAACATCTGCATCAGACAGCATACAGCTATTGATTTGAAATAGATACACATAACGTTCAAGCTGTGGCTGTAATGAATATTAGAGCCGCCGGCTCCACGTGACGCACAAGGTGGCCTTTTTACACTTCAACACCTGACCACAAAAATGTCTGCACACACCACTGTGTGAAGCCCTTTGGTGCTGTTTTTAAAGTGCTTCATAAATAAAATTAACACTGACTGCAGTCAAGACTCAAAGGCGACTTATTTTGTCATGTAAGAATTGACTTTTCTTGCTGTTTCAATTTTAATTTGACTAAAAGATTAAGTAGACACATTCAGCCATTCATTCACAAACGCCCACATATGTACACACTGACATGTGACAGGAGGAAGCTGGAACAGAACCTACAACCTTCTGATTGCAGGAGAACCTACTGAGCAACAGTTCGCCCTCCTCAACAGAGTACAGCAGAGATTTTTGTTTCCCAGAAGCCACCAGGCATTCCCTTACAATGGCTGCCATTATCTAAAGCAAAGAACTGCTGAATTCAGTTAAGCACATTTTCTTATACCTTATTCTGTACAAAGCTAAAAGTAAGCTTGGGAGGAGCTGCGGGCTTCTTCTGTGTTTTCCTTAAGATCTTACAGAACAGTGTTTGTCCTTAGTCAAGATGCAGGAGCTCACATTTAAGTATTTATTCAACATGTAGTGAATACATATTAGAGAAAAAAAAAGCAATTCTATAACAACAAAAAAAAGTTTCACTACCACTACATTATAAAAACCTAATGAATTCCTGTCTTTGGAGAGTTTCAGCACTGATGAGCATTTTTTGCTCAGGCGGTCTCAGAATAAATCAAAGCCCCAGACCTCAGCTATTAGTGGCTGGCTGTACTTAACGTGCCATGAAAGCAAGAATATCGGGTCGACTGCTTCTGTTGCTCTAATTGGACGGTAAAAAATCTACTTCCACGAAAGAACACTGTACTCTCAAATGAAAATCATTAAAAAGCAGCGCAGCAAGCCCTGTTTAAAAGCAGAGCGGGGGCTCAAACATCGTGACGCCAGGCGGAGCTTTGTGTATTTGTGTGTCTTTTGCTTGATCCCAAAGCCTTGCAGTACCTGACACATCTAATATCCTTATGCTTCGAGATATGTGATGTAAAGTGACAAGAAACAGCAATTAAGATAATAAATAAAGTAAGAAACATAATTATCCATCACCTAATTCACTAGAAGACACCCAAATCACGGGATAATGGTGAGGAATTCCCCTCTTTGCTCGTCTACCTCTGCTTGTGTGTGCTTCAGTGTTAATGCGTGGGCGGATAGATGAGGCTAAAGAGTACGCAGATTTCAACAAGAGGGCATGGATCATATTAGGACTGACACCCGTCAATCTGGCGGATATGTCAGCTCAAATGGGAGCAGAGCCAAAGACTCGGAGGGAAAGGAAGGAGAAGGAGGACAGGGGGAGATGGAGGAGGAAGAAAAAGGGGCTGATGAGGGCAGAAGCTGAAGAAACAGATGGAGAGAAATTCAGTGTGAAGGAGGAAGAGGGTTAGTTAGGTAGGAGTAAAAATGTCAGAGAAAACAGAAGACGAAGCAAGACGGGAATGAGAAAAGATGGGTTTACAAACTGGTAAGATGAGAAAAGAAACAGAAAAGGCAGAGCACAAAGAGGAAAATAAACATCTGAACTGTTGAAACAGGGCAGAATGATGATGCAACACATCTTAAATGAATTTTAAAGAACAACAGACTCTCCAATGTTTTTGTGCTTGTTAACATCTGGCATCATTCTGGCTTTCACCACGACTCTTCACAGGTTTTTTATTGGTTGGTTTCCGGGACCAAACACGTTTTCATTTTACAGTAACTACGATCTGAGCTTTCCAAAATCTCAATCTTAACATTCTGGTGGGCACTTTTAATCTGGCCAATAAAGATCTAGAAGAACAACAACAAAAAACAAGACCAATGAAAAAAAAACACAAAGTAGAGAACAAGATACAGCCTTAACATAAATATGTCTAATGACGTAAAATATGTTAAAATTAAATTGGGGTTTGAGGTTTGTAGCAATTCAACGGCAGATATAATTTGTTAGTGTTAGTGGAACTAATATATTTAATTAGTGCTTTAGAGTTAGTGTCCAAACTTTTTGGTTGGCTGTGGCCACCACTGCTCAGACCAAATGGTTCATCCGTCTATAAATCTTTTTCAGAAAGCTTTCGACTTTTCCATGAACAGAGTCACATCCTGACTCCAGGACAACAAAGGTTTTAAAGCCATTTCTGGATCATAGCTGGGTTGAGTCATTGTGGTTCCTGAACTAATCCTGATTAGTTTAACCAATTTGTTTTTCACCTGAAATTGGTAGTTGGAAGTTAAAGTGGTTGAAATAGGATAAAGTTCCCAAACACACAGCAACTTGTTTTGGATTGGATGAAGCAGATTGACTTTAAGCTTCTGGAAAACCCTGAACTCAGCTACAATTGAAGGTTTTGAACGGTGCTAAAATACTTAGACCACTCTTCTTTGGATAATTACTATTTTCTATTATAGAGCCAGAATGAAGCTTGATGGTTACAAAAAGCATGAAGTTCAGGTACAAAACGTCCAATTAACTTAATCAGTCAGGTTGTGTGCATTTGAGCCTTTATTCGTAATTTTGAGTATGCCATTTTTAGAAAACAGACACAAAACATTTTTAAAGATAAATTAGCTTTCAGGTTTATGATGAGGATTTAAATGAATCATTAAAGCACAGAATCAAGATGAGAATCATGGCTGAGATGAGTTTATGTAAAATTCTGAGTAGCACAGTAACTAAGGAGAAAGACAGGTGGCTGGTGGGAAGGGGGTGGATGAATAAAACGAGGGCAGCAAAGTGGAGATGATGGTTAAACAAGGATCATTAAACAAGGTGGAAACAGATGGGGGACACATTAAAGGAATGGAAATAAAGAAGGTTAGGATACGAGAAAGCAGCGATATTTCTGGAGCAGTCAAATCACGTGGGAAGAATACCATCAAAGAAGGGGAAGACAAGAAATGAGAAGGCAGGAATCAGACGAGGATTTTTCAGTGAACAAAAAAAACAAATGTAGGAGAGCGGGACAATAAGAAAAGGAGAAGCTGATAAAAAGAGAGAGGAGATGAGATATTGCGAATGCTGAAGGGAGTTAAATGTGGGAGCCGAACGGCAGTGAAGGAGTAGAAGAACAGTGTTGGGGGGGCAGAGATTTATGTTTAGAGAGGGTCGCAGAGAGGGAGCAGAGGGAAACAGCCAGCCCTATTATAGATGGAGCTCTCCTGGGAAAGGAGCCTGTAGTTTTCCAGGCATTTCCAGAAGATTTCTGAGGAGCACGCTGCAATGCACAAAATGCCGCCCTCAAACCGAGTCCTCAGCCCTCCGAGGATAAATAAAGTGGCTCTCCTTTCTCTGTGTGAGTATTCAATAAAAGTGATAAAAGGCTGGAAGTAACCCTTCTCAGCTTTTTTTTTTTAAATATATTTTTTGGAAGTGAATGTGAGAAACCAAACCGGCCACCCTCTCCAAGGAGAATCTATCAAAGAAATGCAGACATCAAGCATAAAAGCAGCAAAAAGCATGAAAGCGCTTCCTTTCATACGAGGAAAAATGTCAACGAAAAAGGCCCACGAGATCAAATGAGCCGAGTGTGGATGTAGTTTATGTTTCTGCTTCCCTCAGTGTCTCTCTGTTTCTTTGTCTGCCTGTGTTTTCCCTCAGTCGTCTGTCTGACAGACTCGCGTGTGGAGGTGAGAGAGAACAATTGAATGGGCCTCCCACGTAAAATCCATTCAGAGACATCTTGAGGAATAAGAATGAGAAATTGTCCTGCACAGTGAATTAAATCAATCTAATCCATTACAAGATCACTATCACAAGGTTTTCCCTTTTGTCTTAGCCCCGGATTATGGATGCTGCTGGCTAAGTGTTTGTGTGCGTGTATGTGTGAGTTTGGACCTTATGTAACAGTGTGATGCCGTTTCCCTGCACAATCAATGGAACAATTACTCGTTAAAGTAAGAGCTTAACTCACAGATTGCTCACATTTTAACATTAGCATTTTCAGTAATTGACTACAGAGTTTGTGCATTAGAGGCAGAGCTTTAAAACTGGGTTTTAGGAGCCTTTCCAGATGTTGAAAACTACATTTTATTGAGAAATGTAGAAACTACTTGCGAAGCGTGACGTGTGGAGGATAATGTTTATCCATTTGCATCCAAATAAACTGTAGTTTTTGCTCTTTTTGCATCCGCTTTCAGTGTCAATTCTGGTTTTAGTTTTAGTTGCGGCAAAAAAATCTGCATTACTCAGATATTTATGCACAAAGCATACTTGAAGGTGTAGATAATCGATCATGTCATCCTTAGAGAATGAACTGGTTCACTGACACAAAGGTGCATTTCAGAGAAAAACTGTCGTGGCTCTGAGCTGCAGCTGGCTAGCAGATATGTTATCCAGTACATGATTTAGTCACTTCATTCGCTCTCTTTCCAGGTAATAAACTGCTAACGACATTCTTAGCCAATTCTTAACAGGCCTGGAGTCATAAGGTTTATCTGTATCTCCACTGTGATTCCTCCTCCAGAAGCCAAAGCTGCAACTTGCCACATAATCAAAAGTGACCAAGAGTTGGCTACTTTCAAAAACTTTATTTTTATACTAAATTTAATTACTTTTACTTCTTCGGTAATGTATAATTGACACGTCAAAGATAAGAAGCAAAGATTGATATAGTTTGGAAAAAATACAAACTAGTTTGTAATCCATTACAAACCCATTTTTTCCCCCAATTAAAACTAAAGTTTATGTTAATTTCACACCCAACATACTCCATATGAACTTGTTCCACTTTCATGTTACATTTTGCCATCTTTCGAATATTACCAAACTTAATTTCCTTATCTGAAACTAAGCATCTGTAACCAAGTGGCTTTCTTGAGTGGGCATAATGTTGTTTTTTTTATTTCTTTTTCTTATTGAAGTCTCAGTGGATCTTTCTATCCTTTTAATCTGTTCCTTTGGCAGATTGTAAGCAGTGATAAGAAAGAAGCAGCAGCAATTTTAAAGATGGAGATGGACAAGATGATTACAGATGATGAAAGCTGGGATCCATCACCACCCACTCTGTTTGTGTTTCCAGCCTCCCTCTGTCTGTCTATCTCTCTGTTGCTGCTCGCCCTGCTCTTATGTTTTAATGTAAGTCGATAACTATCAGGAAGTGATAACACCCGGGCGCCGCTTGACTCGCTGAGGCTTGATGAGGAGCAGGAAGAAGAAGAAGAAGCATGGTTTCTGTGAGGTTCGGGGGGGGTGACACTATCTCCCCCTCGGTGAAGCCTGTTACGCTCAGTCGCTGGAGAGATAAGCGAAGGTGGCAGCGAAGGGGGCGGTGATGTCACACTGCTTGTCCTCCTGGCGGTAAATGAAGTTGTGGCGTCACAGGTGGAGATTATGTCAGGGGGAAATCTGTCATTGTTCTGGAAAGCAGATTAAACCAAGAGGTGCACCTTTGCTGTTTGTTCTCCCTGCTGTTTGCGACAGGGTGTCGCTGCTGCAAATATTAACTTATCATAGTAGGAGAAATGAAGCTGTTACTAATAATATTAACGTGACTACTCAGCCATGACAGCGTGACAGTGAGTCAACTAGGGCCTAGAAACTGAAGCAGCTAATTGAAATTATTTCACGGCTAATTTTATTATTCGTATCTGTGTTTTCCACTGCGAGATGTCAAAATGTCTCCCGACGGAAAGGGCCTAATGCACTCTGGGAAGACTTTCGCAAACACACTTTGTGGATTTCTGTGTGTGAAGCCACAATAAGCTGCGGGGGCCAGAGGAAAATAAAAAGAGTGGGTCTGTTTGCCTCTGATTGAGGAAAACGCATCGGAGGGCAAACGAGGGAGGGAGGTGGGCACGACGGGGTGAGAGGGAAAAAAAGAGAGAGGAAGCAATAGGAGAGAGAGAGAGAGAGAGAGAAAGATAATTTCTTAGCTCTTCTTTTAAATAAGTCTGTTTCTATAGCAACCATCCAACCAGCCACCGGAGAGATGAGGGGAAAGTGGGGGTGCACCAGAGAGATGAGGGAAGGATGGAGGGAGAGAGTTACCATAGCAACGGAGGAAGAGGGAAGAAAATAACTTTAAAAGAGAAACTTGGAAAAAAAAAGCAGATAGGAGAAAAGGTATAAAACAAGCAAAGGACAAGTGAAGGGGCAGCGCTCAGAGTTGAGCTGGGAAAAGTTTAATGAGATTTGCTTCGATTTTTTCAGTTTGCCTTATTGGAAGTAGAAAGAGTTGTTTTGGGCCAACTAGCTCGAGTCTTTTCAGTTGAATAATTAGGGTAAGAAATGTTTTTGTTTTACTGACAATACTTTAGAGAAGCACTTTAATAATTCTGCCTTTTGTTCTCAAGTAATGTCTAAATATGGAATAATTGCCTAAAGTCATCGCTCCTAAAATTCGGCAGCAGATTATCAAAGAGACCACAAAGAGAACTTGAGAACCGACATCAGAATCAAAAGAGACCAAAAGATCTGGAGGGACGGACTCATGTTACCCTTTTCTGAGAAAACTTACATTTATTCTGCGCTTCAGCCATAAATGTCAGGGGGATTCCAATCAAAAGCGCTCTAATACCATCTATACCTATATCAGCAATAATGACAGCACCTTTAACAGGAAGGTCCTGGGCATGCATGGCTAAAGGAGTGCTAGGCTAAATACTAACAGGTCAGAACTAAGTTATGAAAAGAAATTAGAAAAAAACACTTCATATTTCCACCATTTGTACTAGTTGTTTTTTTACAGAATAGTATTCTTTCTCTTATGTAAATATTTTAACATTGACTTTCTAAGTCACTTACAGCAGGTGATTTTTTTTTTTTTATACGCAGAGCTAATTATTCTGAAAAGTATAAAGACGTTAAATATTCATGTGCTGAATTGGGCTTAAGGCTGGTAATTTGAATTCATAACCTGAAGAAATGATGCTTGGAAAACATCATAAAACATAAAACACATAAAACAAACATCATAGTTTTGCCTAGTGCCACAGCACCACAGTGTCATCTCAGGACATCCTAACAAAGCAGCCACACATGGCAGGCTGGGAGTGAGACCAGGCTCGCCTCTGTGCAGCAATAACAGCAGGGGCTTAGTGGCACTATACTGTATAAAGCCAGGTGTAGCCTGTGCAATTTTGGGCTGTCACGGATGAAAGATGACCGGCTCAAAACAATTACGGCAATAGCTTTGGTCACGGCTCTGAAGTTATGGCCCTGTAAGTCACACTGTAGGAGGGGTTTAAAGTCAGCTTTTGTAACAAACTTGCAGCTGGACATGTATCTGACAGACAGCAATTCAGGAGCATCTTGCAAGGTTTGTCCTGCTACATCCTACTTTTATGATTGACCAGATAAATGGAGCCAGATCGAATATAAAACGGTGCCCTGAAAAGGTAAGACTGGGTTTTGTAGTGAAAAGCTCCAGCTGAGATCGAGGTAAAGCATGAAGAATCCTCGCTTTGGAATTCTAATAAAGAAAATGTCTGTCTGGGTTCTGTCAGCAGAAGCCTTTTTTGTTTGATATGTCCTCCAGCTGTTTTTGTGACTGTGCCAAGTGGAAAGCCTGTAATACTGCTAAGGGGAGGTATCACAAACTTTTATCCTACAAATGTCAAACCTGATGTCACGTCCCTGTTTAGAGGTCCACGTCACTTCCAACAGTAAGGATTTAGGTCTGGTATTCCACATTGATCATCTATTCAATTGAGTACATTTTATTTAGCTAACCCACATTATGAAAAAATATAATTTTAAGGCACTTTAAAAGGCAAACAGGTCTAATTTATCTCTACTATACTTTTGTTGGTAACACTTTATTTGAAGGGGGGTGAATAAGACTGACATGACACTGTCATAAACATAACACCTGTCATGAACATGAATGAGCCTTCATGAACATTTATGACTGTTATAAAGCGTCATTCGGTAAATTATGACACTTTTAATACAAAGTTGACATTATTTAAAATGTCTTTGTTATGACAACTTGACATTAACCAAGAAATCATTATTGTTTAAACTTTACCTTTAATAACATAAAGTTACCTAATTTTTAAAGTGCAATCAGTAATACTTTTATAACAAATTTATATCAGTAATTCAAGTTTTCAAATCTTAAGGAAGAACGTGGCAACTGTGGAGAGAAACAACTTCACTTCAATAGGAAGAAACATTCAGCAGGACCAGTTAAGACCTGAGCCAGATTCTACGCAAACTGCTGAAATGTAGAAAAACACGCAGATGCTTCAGTCACGGCTACTTTCTGTGGAAAAATAAAATAAACATAAGTCAATTCCAACAGCAGTCTTTCCAATGGCTTTGTCCAAGATAAATACATCCAGAAGTATTGGGACAGAAGTAGTTTCTATGATAAATAAAAATAAATGCAGAAAGGCAAAGACTCCATCAGGGTTTCCATTCAGGGAAGTGACACAGTTTAATACAGATGCACCGATCCAGGAGTTCTTCAGAAGATGAGAAAAACAAATAGAGTGCATGATTATTTGCAGAAATAGACTCATCAGTGACTCTGTCCAGAGAGGCACTGGACGAGGTGTAGCTTCCATTAAAAGATAAAAATGTGGAGGAACAATTCAAAAGGTAGCAGCAACAATAATTGCAGCTAGAGCATATCAGCTGTTAGCAGGCGTAATAAAACAAATAAACTTGTCCCCTGAATGTCTGCATGTATTCATACTGAAATTTCTATGTGTGGGAGATGTTTACGAAACGAGTCTTCAGAGACATAGAAAATACATAAAGAGCTAACAGCTGTTCCTGCATTCAAGTCCATTAATTACAAGGAACTAACATCACTTTTGTCATTTCTTTACTGTTTCCCCAGCAGTTCTCTAACAGCTCAAAATCTTCCCAAGCAACATGGCGTCTGATATTTAACAAAAGCTAAATTTGGTTTAACAGGTTACTAGTCTACAGCCTGAAGGTCACTGTGCACGTCTCACTGCAAAGCCTCACACTTTAACCGTAATTTTACGCTCCTTCTCCGTTTATGCTCGTGTAAAAATACTAACTTTAAATTGTACTTCTAAAGGCACATAAATCTATTTAATTAAACCTTATCTATTCACAGTAGGCCCCCAAAATTAATTAAAATGTCAAAGTATTTTAAATTAATATCCCTTACGCCACTTGTTAATAAAAAAGTAGTTCTTCTGTTATACTGGTCATAACTGTAAAAGGGAGATAAAGACCAAGGGAGCAGGGGAATATGGCTGTACTCTATAGAGCCTGTGTGAAAGGAGAGATGTGAGCTGCAGCGATAACAGCTCTGGGTATATTGCTGCTTTCTGATTGTCCATTCCCGGCTCTTGACCACACATGACCTCCATCTCTGTGCAGAGTCAGAAATGAGACGCCGAGGGAGGGAGAAAGAGAGGGAGGGAGGGCGAGAGAGAATTGATTGAGAATCCCAAAGTTCACCAGACTGCGAACACAGAGGCCTCAATCTGTTTCCCCAAAAGCACTGAAGCAACAGGATGATCCGAAACTGAACCAGACTCAGGATCCAAATTCTTCAGCCTGGATGCCCACAGGATGTCGAGCTCAACTGTAGATGTCGAAGTGGAACAATATATATACAGTACAATAGAAAAGCTTTTTTGTATTTTAAGTAGTCTTAAAGGGGCAGCATTATGTATTTTCCAACCACATAGTGCCACTTTATAGCACAATCAATTAACTCATCTAACTTCATTTGTGATAAAAATATCAAATAAGAAATTAGACTTTGCATATTAATGCCGTCATGCTACATCCGCCCAGGCATTTCCCACAGCTGAATGGTTGCCACAGGAGATTAAAAGGTTTAAATTAAGGCAACACCCCTGGTATGTTTTTGATGACGGAATAGCATTTTAACATGAAGTAATGCTCCAAAAATTATGTTACATAGCAGACACCCTTTAAGAAATAGTTCTTGAAGTTTTCTACAGGTCTTTAAAGAGCTCAAGATAAAATCTGTAGCAAGTGAACTGGATCTGAAAGTCAAGTTCTCATGAAATAGGAGAAAAAAAATGCAGTAAAGACCTGACACTGGACCAGCGAGAGATGAATCATCCTTGCAACCCGGGAACTTCTTGCTGCGAGGCAGAACTGCGACCCACCTCACCGCCCTTACATGGCTTAGCAAACAACAAAACAGTCCTTTGAAAATGGTCAGAAACTGGAGGGAAAACGAGAAAAGCCAGTGTAAGAGTAACATCTTTTGCACGGTGCTATAAGTAGACGCGTTGTTACTTGCTGTGATTTGATTTGAAAATCAGCTGGACTTTAAAAGGATGGAAGAGAATCAGGAGAGCCTCTGTTAAAAACAGCAGTAGCATGACACTCACCTGATGAGGCTTCACGTTGCTCATGATGTCTGCACAATACCAACTCACAAAAAGACAGAATGATGCAAAAAAAAAAAGAAATAAATCCTAATTTAAAGCTGCAGTTGCCAGATTTTTGTTCGTTACCTCCTGTACAGTTGCCCTCACTGTGGTAAGACAAATTTGGGTCTGCATCCACCCTTGTTTTTCATAGTTCACATGTTTTAAATGTTTTAATAATTGCTCTAAATACCTTGTAAAAATCTTAATGACTTCAGTGGAGCCCCAGTATTCACTTGGGTTAGGAGCCACAACTGCCTGCGAATAACTAAAATACCTGAAAGCTCCTCTATAAATACTTATAGCTGATACTGTTTTAATAGTTCAACCACCAAATATACCTTAATATGCAATAAGTGGAGTCTCTCTTTGCACTAACGCAGAAGCTGACATCCACAGTTGGTAATGAATGCTTAAAAAACATTTTAGCCTTTTTTATGGCTGCCTGCATCAGCTCCATGTTTTTAAGTAATGTGCAGTTACTTATGGTGGCCTTTTTTCCTTCCTTTCTAGGTGTTTGAATCCCCCTGGCTGGCCTCTGTCAATACTAAAGCAGCTTGAGGTGCTTTTGAATCATTAAAGTCCTCATTCACTCCATTGATCATTGAATTAAGAGCCTTGTTAGACAGCCATGCACATGTTTCTCAGGGATAACAGGGACTTTTGGTTTTGAAAGTCTGACAGCTCTTCAGGTCAATGCATTATTTAGTTAACATTCATGCAGAAATATTTAATTTTAACATAATTACCCTGCTCAAATTATGGTATCAGTGCAGCAGCTATAATGTTTCCAACTTTGCATTTAGACCTTGACACAAAGATATATATTTTATGCTTTGTGTTTTAGAATTAAGAAACAAAAAAGTTCAAAAACACTTCCCTTAACACTACAGTGTGGGTGTAGCGCTTCTCTTTCGCAACCGAATTTGAACTTTTCACACTAAGCTTTCTGTGTTTCCGCGTTCGTAAAACTGTGTTTTCTTAACAGCCCTGAATATATCTTGAAGATTTGTCCTTTGAAACAGCTCACAGTTGTGCACTATACAAAGCAGGATTAAATTAATGAGGTTCGAAAAAGAAAGATGTTTAGACTATTCCCCAAGCAATTACTTAATCTCTTGTAATTGGTCTCCTTGTTTGAAGTGGAACACAAATTTTCTGTGTCCCCATCTTTTCCATCGTGAGCTGAGAGAATACATTTGTAGACAGAAAAGGTCCAAATGTCTATTGAGAATATCCTAAACATACAAATCCACGCAGCTCAGTCCCAGAACAGTTATGCTATATTTATTCTGATTTAAATTTGATACACTGGATTGCACAAGGCTAATTATTTTTGAGGAAAAACAAGAACAGTTCATTTTTTTCTCACTAAATTAACATTTTTGGAATGAGCTTTCAGTGCACTTATACATGCCAACAAAAAGCTATTTCTTTTTTTATATATTTTGTCTTGCTCTGCTTTTACGGTCCATCCTTGTGTGGCAAATTAACCACAGCAGATAATGAGGAGCATGTACTGGAGTCTCAACTTGGCCCACACAGATCAGCTGTCTATTTTAAGCTATAGCCAATGGCGACTGAACCATTAGCCTGCAAGTCACTTAGCCAGCAGCCATCTTCAACACTCTGCAATTATCCTATGTAGAAAAGGCTACAGGAAACACAACAGTTATAAGCTGTGTTGTGCATTAATGACTAAATACAACAATGTTTATGCTCCAGAAATATGGAATTCTAAATAAAAACATTTAGAACAATTTTGTTATCCCACCTGAAAAGCCACTTCCATATGTGATAATAAAGCGCCTGCAGTCTGAACGGTCAGGTCGCGTTTTTTCCCAACTTTTACGTCATTGATGTGAGACATGTGTCATAATTCTGCACCAGAACAAGGCAGACGCAGTAAATCGGGATGTAAACAATGACCAAAAATTATGAATTAGGAACTTATGAAAAAAGTCTGTCAGTAAAGCACATCACGAAACAATCTCACCACTCTTTGCTCTGATTATGCATCCAAACAGATACAGAAGTTGCAGTCAGAGCTCCACAAAAGACCGTCGCTAGTAGTTGTGCTTTCTTCTTACCAGCTTCCATCGCGTTATGTTGTTGTGGCAATACTACCGGGTCCCATTTGATCCATAAATACCTCATCCGTTATTACATCGGTAAACGACGCTCTGTTGTGTGACTGACGTCAGCGTTCTTCTTCTGTGTCGCTTTGGGGATGTAAACTGTTCACATAGAAGTCTGACATAACATAGCCTTTCGGGCTGAAAAAGCCTTGAAACTGCAGTGAAAGTTTCAGCAGAAACACAACCCTAAACCTGTGAAGCTGGGAGAGACATACCCCAAAGGACTTCCAGTAGTGATTGCAGCAGAAGTGGTTCTATAAGTACTGATAGAAATAAAACCATGTATCATGATACATGGTTTTATTTCTATCAGTACTTATAGATAATGAGGAGCATGTACTATATGAAATATTTTGAGTTGTGTGGTTGTTTCATGAAAAAATGTAAAACGGTTCAAGAAGTGGAGATACTTTCACTTGCATTTTTGGTATTTATGTAAAGTTGCGTTGAAGAGATTTGAAAGCAGTATGTGACAGTTGATCTGATTAGCTGTTAGCATCTGTTAGCTCTTTGTTCTGTGTCCCATGTCATGCTCTATTGTGTTCGGTGACAGCTCTCACAGAGACTGTGCTGTTGCTACAAGCTCTTTGTGTAAATCCTCAGGCTGTGTTTGGTGACTCTTTTTTTCCTGACAGTGACAGTTCCCGTAGTCAGCAGCACATTCAGGTCAAGCAACTTGACTCATTTCGTCACATACTCTGCCACAAGTGCTTTTGCTCTCACAACGCTCTGATTAAGTGGTACAATAGTCGCAAATCTGCTGGCGTGTTTTCTGAAGAGTAATTACCAGCTTCTGATAAGCGTTTCTGGGGAAGTTTCCCAGCTCCATGATTTCCACCGAGGCTTTATCTCAATTGAATGTGATTGTCTTTGCCGAATTGGCTCAGCCATGATCCTGGAATCTGGCCTTGTCTCGCACACATGATAAGACAACAGACTGCCTTGTACGCCATCCAGCCAAGAATAACGCTACAAGCTGTAACGATTTACACCATCCATCAGGGTTTCTCCCAAAACTACATGCTTTCTTCATCTCATAGATAAAACTCCGGCTCCCTGGTAATGACTCAGAATTTTTAAAAAGTTTTTTTGGAGTCAGTAACTGGCTGAAGATAAGAAAAGCTTGGGTTTTTCGAAGCACATCGTGTGTTAATAGTCTGTGGGTGAAATGAGGTGTGATGGAACTCTCCCAATGAAAATGCTGTATTGTTGGATAGAGAGCAAAGATACAAGAAAAACTTATCTTGTATCATAATTTAGGATCTCCCTTAAGTTTATAATACTTGTTCTCAACTCCTACGTATGACCGGAAACAATATGTCTGAGATTCTCATAAATGTATAATCATGTCATCTGTTATTCTATTTCCAGGATAATAGATTTTAAATTGATAGAATAATTTACTTAATGTTGTTGAACTGACTTTTTTTATTCTCTGAGTATGGCAATAATTAGCCTTGAATGTGGTTAGTGAAATCATTTGGTAAATCACAGTTAACTTATGATTTTTGTGTTTTTACCATATTTTTCAGGTTACCCTCTACTATTGCAAGTTGGTGGAATGGATTTGATTCATTATAGTATTTGTAGATTACTGAAATTAAGTAAAATAATAAACAAATATTGGCATTATTATGATTTACTGAGGTGCATGACTGTATTTCATAGGTTTTTCACCACATGCTAGATGAAATCACAGTATATTTGCACCTGCACACAACATAAACACAGTGATGCAAACCAATCTGCACAGAATTGGGTGGGATGTGATGAAAAATGAGGTTTCCCAGCTTCTTAATGCATCTCCTCTGTGTGTATGTGTGTGTGCAAGTGTGTCCTTTTTTGCCGGATCCCTCCGTTTGTGTTACCATGGGGACGGCATGCTTCCTATATCCCCCCCACCCCACACACACACACCCTGAACCAACACAGACTCACACACACCATCACTACCACCCTCTCTTTTCCCTCTTCTCTTTACTCGCTGGTTTCAGTGTTACCATGGTGAAACATGTCTGTCTCCTCTTTCCCTGCTACCTGTTTCACATCATGCCCCATCTCATGGGTCACTCTCAGCGTCCGCCTGCTGTTTGTGCGCCCTTGGCTCAGCTCTCTTTGCTTTCTCTTTCTTTGTTTGTTTGCTTGTTTTATGTATCTGTATGACTTTTTGTCTGGCTGTTTTTCCACCACCAGTCCCTGTCTGTGTTTGCTTTTCTCTGCCGGCTCACTGGCTGTTTGTCTGGCCACCGGGCTTTTCCACCTCTAATCCCTCCTCTCCTCTTTCTGCTCTGTTGCTCTGCTCTGACACCCTCCCACCACCACCACCATCAGCCTCTTTCCTCTCTGCTTTTCCTTTCTTTCTTTTTTTTTATTCTCCCCCTCCTATTCATTTGTTTGCTCCCACATCAAAACATCATCCAGTGAATGTCACCAGGAACACACAACATTAGAAAAAGAGAAATAAAAGGGAGGGGATTTAGGTAATTTTCACAGACGGCAGCTGTTGCTATGGTGACACAACTTTTGGATTTGAGGCAAGAGCAAGACATGAATGGATGGATGAAAAAAAAGGAGAAAATGTGTGAGGGTAAAAAAGAGAAGAAAGAAAGTATTCAGTGGGTTTATTTAAAAATCAGGAATTCTTGTTGAAAATGTTACATGATAATAATAATAGTAGGAAAATCCATGAAGTATTGAAAAGATTCACTGGCAGTCCTTGAAAACCAAGATTACTTTTAAATGTGAGGTAGTTTCCCCCCCTCAAATCTGTACTATTGCAGTAATTAAATGATTTCAGCATCATCATGTTGAACTGATAAAGAGCATAAATCATTACAACATTTCCTTCTCAGTGTGTTGAGGCTTGCAGTGTTGTTACTGATAGTTATGGAAACTGTAATGAGTATAACTCAGATAACGGCGTCCATCCCAGACAAAAGCAGTGACATGCAAACTCTGGAACTTGAATTTGTTGCAGATCCAGCTTGCAACTGTGACAAAAACTGTAATCCAGAAATCCTGGCAGGATTCAGATGGACTCCAATTTAGACCAATGTTGTTACTCAGATGCACTCAGATCTCATCGCTCCCAATCAAAATAAAAGTCACACTCTATATCAGAGAGCTGTATGTCTCATGTTTTCCCACATAATCAGTTTCTGTTTTACCCATGAGAGTTTATCTGTACCTCACCGTGAAGTCACTAAAACTATGCATATCTGAGGGTATTAAAAGGTCGCTCCTATCTAATATATCAAGGGAAGCTAAAGTACCAACATAGAAACTGAGAGAAGACAACTCACTGTTACAACCAATTATTGAAGGCAGAGTATTTGGACAGAAAGGTTATTGATTTGTTGTGATCTGCAGACATCCCTCACTGACAGAAGACATGTAAACAGTAAAAACCGCAGAAAAAAAGCTTATGTGAGAAACTTTATGCTCACAAACAACAGCTATTATTGCTTGAGTAAGTCACTGCTTGAGTTATCAGGCCTAGTCTTGTAAAATCTGTTTTATGTCCTCACCTTTTAGCTGTAAGGATTTCTTTCCTTTACATTCAAGGTTTTATTTGTTTCACATCCTATGAAAAAATATGTTTCCACTAGAATGTATGTTTGATGGATGTAAAATAAATCCATCCTCTTCACATGTTTTCTTCCACAGAACTTACCCACATTTCTGGTTGCACATCCATTCAGTATATTTCTGTAAATAAATGTCTTCATTTACTGTGAAACATTTCAGATTGTGTGGTAATATATGCTAATTCATCATCATCCCTATGTGGAATTACAAATTTGTGTTTTGACTCTTGTATATGAATTACGTCTTTATGATTGCTCACCCGTCTTTAAAATACTGAAGAGGTAGATTGTGATGTTCAGACTTTCATGCTTTTCAGGTTTTCTGCCTCTAAGATATGATATTTGACTTATAAGGCTGTGAGTCAGTCAAATCTAAAGAATGCAAATGATCCCTCCCTCCTAAAGCTTCTTTTTCTTTATTTTAGTTAATCGTTTTTCAAATACGTTCCCTCAAACCTCCTTTTGGACAGACCCCTCTGTATCCTCCCGCCTTCGTGTTAATGTATTTAGAAAAACCACTTTATTACAGCATGCATTTGAATATTCATAGTAGGCAGGCAGAACGGGTGAGTTGGTGGGGGTGAGGGTGACTGGGGGAGACTAGAGCCTTTGGGTATTGATGCAGAGCTGTGGAATTAGCTCCAAAACTGCTATTGATTCAGGCAGTGAAGACTGGAATATGAAACACGAGCCGGAGAGGAAAAAGGGGCAAAACATCTTATCAATGAAGTCGGAGAATAAAAGAGGGAATATAGGAGAATGAAAAAAGAATGGCAAACCAGATTATCAGACTGCAGAGAATTGAATTAAGGAGGAGAGAGAAGGAGCAAGTGGGTGAGGAAAGAAAAGGAGATTACGAAGCAACGCAGAAGGGGGAGCAAAGGAGACAAAGCAACAAAAGTAACGAAGAGAAAGAACAAGAACAAGAAACTCATGGAGGAGTAAGAGAGGAAGACGTGATTAATGAACGAGAAGAATGAAAGAAAAAAAAAAACTCAAACAAACAAAAGTGTGAGGGGAGAATGCTGCTTAAGCCTGGAGACGCTAAACCCCGCACCACTGGACACTGCAAGCTGTTGATAGGAGGACTAAGTTAACAAATGTCAAAGTTTACATTTCATTACAGAAGGCAGGGATGGAGAAGAAGATGAGGAGAGGAAGAGAAGAGGAAGAAGACGAAGAGGGGGAGGGAAGGAGGGAGGAAATGCCATGCATTCCATTAACTGGCCACAAAAAACCACAGAAAACCGAGAGGGGAGGGGAGGATACAGCAGAAAAGAGGGAGATATACAGGAAACGATGGAGGAGAAGAGGGGAGGGATTAGACCACCATACATCAAGAAAGGTAGCGATAGAAAGGAGGTTAGTGATGGTGGGGGGGGGGTTCAAGCAGAGGAATGAAGTGCTTGATTCATCACTGCTTCAGCCGTATCCTGACCTTTGAGAATGGAGTTAATGTTAGACAAGGCAGCACTTAACATTCTGGTGGCCTTCATGTTTGTCCTGAAGTCGTCAAAGCAGAGCTCCACATTACAGCCGCCCTTTGTTGATATCAAAATTGCAGGGCTTCACTGCGCTCTTACTGAGCGATAATAAGTTGGCAGAACAGTTTTTCACTTTCTTATCTAGGAAGATAGAGCAGGTTGACAAAAACTCAAACCAATGCTAAAGGTAGAAGTTTTTTCATATCTTGAAAAACTATTAAAAATATGCCAGAAAGTATCACAAAACGTGAACCTTGACAAGTTAGTAGGATTTTTCTCCTTCCCCTGATGGCTGCTGTTGTTTATTATGTGTTTTACAACCTGAAGCTGAAAATAGCCTCACATATCTGTTAATCCTGCAGTTACAATGGGATTTTTTTTTTATCTTGCTTATGTATTTTAAAATAATTTGGGTCTAAATGTAAAGAAATTAAGACAGAAATCCAGTCACTTTTATTAATTATGTGGACTTTATATATATATATATATATATATATATATATATATATATATATATATATATATATATACATATATATATATATATATATATATATATATATATATATATATATATATATATATTCTATCTTTTCCCTCCCTCTACATAGGGGAGAGAGAGTTGT
>NW_015114014.1:58902-97679 GCF_001443285.1 Poecilia latipinna | reverse complement strand
ATATATATATATATATATATATATATATATATATATATATATATATATATATATTCTACCTTTTGCCTCCTACTGCATAGGGGTGAGAAAGTTGCTTCATGTCTTTTTTCCTGACCATCTTGAGCTGAAGGTTCAGTGCTTTACACAGAATCAGTGATCGTCAGTAACAGGCTAAGACTTTGTCCTTTTATCAAAATAGACAATTTAAATATTTTTTGTCATACCATTCCTACTAATGGGATTCCACAAAAAGTGTCAGAGTGACTGGAGTTTTCTCTGGTTGTATAGAAGCATCGAGTAATGCAGCAATGCCCAGCAATGTGCACTTCTGGTCAGCTGGCTGAAAGGCTACCTTTTGTCTCACTTGCGTGAAAGACAAAGCTGGCTTTTGGGAAACATTACCAGTTGCGAAAAAAACAGTCACAGTCTCTCCCTTTCACTCCTTTTTAGGAAACACTTTTAAAACGACAGCGTTGGTGAGTAAGCATCATGTCTGTCCAGGCATCCACAGCTTGTTAGACTTCCAGCTTTACTCTACAGCAGAATGGCAGTGAAGTGTAATATTTTTTAACTATTACTAAATCAAACCGGTGTTTGTCCCATACTTTTTCCTAAGTAACAAATCATAAGTATAATAGAGACCATTAATAGTGCATATTCTTGCAGCAGATCAAAACCAACTGGATCATGTTTTACATTTTTACTTTACTCTTTGCGATAATGATGTGATTTTTGTTCTAAGTTGTCGTACTGTGGGAATCTGACACTTCTGGCCATACCTCAGCCAGAAAACAAAACATTAGTTGAATTAATGTGAAAAAAGGCCCAGCTCCTCTGTTATGTCAGAGTCTTTACCCTCCTCCACGTCACCAGAGCAACTACATAGTGCAGCATGTCATAAAGTAGCATTGTTGGATCAATAGATGAAAGTGATGTTGCATTTAAACATGTTGAATAAATCGCATCTCTGTCTTGCAATGCTCGGGTCGTGAAAATTGCAAACTTGTCCAAAGAAACTGTGGCAGAGTAGATCTGCTGTGTCTCAGAGAAATCCCTTAAAAAATCTAAGCTGAAATAGTTTCTTCAAAACTTTCCGAATCAGATTGCTTTTATTTCATTAACACAGTTTCCCTTTTAATTAATATTTTATCTAGGTTTGTTTTGTTGTTTTATTTGTGCTCAATAATTGTATTTTTCTCAATTAAAACATACATCTCCCTCACTTTAATTGCCTGTTAGTTTAAAATTGTTATCTTTGTTCTGACAAACACCAAGTCTTTGATTTGATGATGAATTGTTTGTCAAAGAAAAGGGATCAAATGATCTCAAGAATTTAATCGAAACTGAGCCACTGCTGTGCAGCTGAAACAATTTGAAACAAGTTTCCTAACAACAACAACAGAAGACTTTCATAGAATTAGACCATACCCCAGGCACTGTTTAGTTTTCAAAGATAACAAAAGCTTCTTCGATCCGCGCTACTCACACCTTCCCACTATTAAGTTTCTGTCACTGTACCAAAGCTCTGTGTTCAGTCTTCAAAGATCTTTAACTGGATTCAGTTTGGGATGCAGACTTCCTTCCCTTAAGCTGCAGAGCGTGTGCTTTCCATCATTACACAACAAAACTATGGCATCAAAAGTAGTTTCCTAACATCGAGTGACTCGTTTGTTTTAGAAAATGTTGTTAATCTCCTTTTTTTTGACGATTCCTTCAGGTTGTCACCAATAAGAAATCTAACACATTCTGAAAGACTTTTTCTGTGGATTGCATTGTCCAGTGAAAGCATCGCCCCATCCACTCTGTGGGTTATTTATGAGAGGGCTGCACGCATCTTTCATGCCCTTTGAGCTTGTCTGTCAATAGTTGTATTCCCTTGGTTTTCTCCAATGAAGCCCTTCTTGGTTCAGTGGGCAGAATATGGCATGGAGTCAAACCAACCGTTTAGATTGCTCCGGGTCAGCCTGAAGCTATTTAAATGTCCTGAATGTCTTCTTTTTTTCACTATTTGGACCAACCTTCACTCACTTTTCTTAAATTGATTTCTGCTTAGCAACATATCCTCAAAGAACCTTAGGAGTTATTTGAAAGTTAAGGTTTTTAAAAAATACTGGATGAAGTTTGGTGGTCTTCTACCCTTTGGGATGGGTGACTGTGATTTTAATCAATAGCATCTTCAAATATTGTAGCATCAATAAATATTTGTATTGTTGTTTCACAATAACAAAAACTGCATTATTCTTTTTAAGTTCCAAAATCAGGAAACATGCCCAAATATAAAAGTAACAAAGAAGCACAAAATATGACAATATTTGCAGCCACTTTAGTTCTTAAAATATCCAAAACATCACAAGCAAGAAATAACAAACAAACTCACCAGTTTGCTCAACTTTTGTCTGTCACTGTCATTGAAAAAATACTCAGAAGGAGAGCAAAAGGAAAATGTTTTATGTTTTTGAAGTGAGGAGAGGTTGTTTCCTCACAAAGTGAGAATGTATGAATGCTGCTTCTCACGTTTGTTAAAGATGTAAATATATACAAGTTTGTTTCCTTAATTGGAGAAACAGTTTTATTAGGTAATTTGAGTGAATGTAATTAGTTAATTCAGACTAATGACAAACACCAGCACATTTGTCTGAATAACTTTTAGCATGGTAATGTTTCAGGTTTTTTCCCTCCATTTCATTTGATCATAGCATTAGCAGTCTTGTGTTTTTTCAACAGTGGTCTCTTCTACTGCAGGATTCTCTGTTTCTCTGCGATATTTAATTCACAAACCAACCATGTTGGCATTTTCTATCACCACATGCTGCTAACACCAAAACACCTTTGGAAAAGAAGTGCATGACGGTCACATTCAAACAAAAAGAAAAAAAACTGCTTCTGTTTCATTGCCTTCCAACTGGTTGGTTTAAAATCTGGCCAAATTACAAATGCAACTTAAACCCAATGTATTCATCGATTAAACTCCTTAGCTTTTAGTTTAAATATGTCTCAATGCATTGTAATGAAATCCTCGTACTCCTAGTTCATTGTTCATGAAGGCAGTGCTGACGGTGTTTTTGTGGTAATTGAGATCTTGTTGAAACAGCACTGAGCTGCGGTGACCTGAGCTCATCCCCCACATCCACTGTCTTTATGTATACACAGGAAAGCCTTTCCACACTGCAATAACCTGCTCCTACATTCCTCCACAAATCTTCTCTGACCCTGCTTGTCAGCTGCTTTAGTTGTTTTTCTTCTTGTGCTCATAAAAACCCCCAATTTGTTAAAACTCAAACTCTTTTACACAACCGTAGATCAGAGCAAAATGCTTTCCATCCATGCAAAGCTTCACAATCTCCTGGGATGAAATGTTTCAATTTTTATCTCTGTTTAACTAGACATCAAACAAACAAACAAACAAAAACAAAAAAAAAAGCTGGCGAGTCTTTTACATCACTGTGGAGGAATTTTGGCCTGTTTTTTTTTTTTTTTTTTTGGAAAAGTGTTTTAATTCAACCGTACTGCTTGCATTTCAAATCAGCCTGTTACAGGGAATGACACAGCATCTCAGTACGCCATAAGTCTAGACTTTGACTATGCCACCCAAAAACTTTCAGTTATTTATTAATTTATTTTAACAAGTTATTAACTGTGTTAACACTCAATTCTCATGTAAACTTTTTAAAATGTTGCAAAAGAGGGAAAAAATTGTGTTGTGTTTCCATCTAGAAATGTACCTAATCTGCAAAAAAAATAAATAAATAAAGAAAGAAATATTAACGTTCTTAACTGAGTCAACAACCTAACTCAAAACAATACATTTAAATGTGACTTATTTTTAAATTAAATGTCTTTGTTTCAGGAAATTAGTTGCTTTCTGGCCTTTTTTGTTCTTCTTTTCTGTTGCTTTTTAAATTCAAAGTGAGCCTCCTTCAGCGTAAACACTGAACAAGGTTCAGCTGATGTATCTTCCAACAGCGTCCTTGCAGACTTGGTTTGTTGTCTTGTAGCTGCATCGATATCACAGCCGAATCTGCTCAGCAGGAAAAGGAGAACGTGGATGTTTTTCTATCGCTATCACCCTGCAACAATTTCCTCGCAGCATTCGAGCCAAGATGAGTCAGTTTGAGGCTCAGTCAGGCCTTGAACAAATGCCACAGATACACAGCAATCCTGGTTGTAACAGATTTTATTTTACACTCAGAGAAATTGGTCAGAGCTGTGTCAGGGAGAAAAGCTTCTGATTCAGCCAGAGAAGTAAACGGTTTATACGTATTTAAGAGTGTTATGTTTTTAAATTATCTCTGTTTTCTTTAAAAAACTGCTTGTAAGATCTGAAAACAAATGTTAATGCCAAATTTATTTTAGTTTATTTCAAAATCTTATGTTTTGAGCATGATAGAATGTCATCTCAAATTTTACTTAAATTACCATAATCTATGAATAAAAGATAAAGCATTGTATTAATCTTTAACTTAATATTTTAAACCAGGAATGTAGTGCACAGATTTGATTATATTGTGGATTGTTTTTTCAAATACACAAAGTAATAAGCAGCAACTTCTGCCCCTTTTAATACTTGGATTAAAATCCCTAACAGATTTCGTGTCAACCACGAAACCTGTTAGCTTTTTCAAGCTTCTGCCCAGAATTTCTCCTAATGTCAAGCACAGGCATCAACTTTTCAACAAGGGTTTTGGGGAGACGATTCCAGAAGTTTAATGTCAACCTGCTTTATCCTCTTCCTGAAACAGTTCCATCATAAACCCATTAAGATGTCAAGTATGGTGTTGGGTCTGTTGTTCTTCCATACATACAGATGGAATAATGAACGAGGAGTATTTTTATCAACAGTGGCAAGCGTCATGTTTGGAGGTTGATGTTGAGAACCCAAAAGGCAAAAAGACAGAGGCAAATGCATAATGCAGATTGTGTTCAGTGATTTAACTGTTGGACTTACAAACCACAAGAGAAAACTCAGAGTGCAACAGCAGAAACCTGCTATGAGTGAAAACAAAAGAAAAACAAGAGCTTCAGTACTGTGGAGACCTGATTGTGGTGAAACCAGGTGAGTACAATCAACAGAATGCAAAGCAGCTGGGGGGAAATGTAACCAGGAAACTGTGAGAAGGAAGAATAATAGGCACAGGAGAAACAGAATGGAAACACAGAGGATCCAATTAATCAAGAGTTGAGAAGTAATACCAAACTAAACCAAAATGCACAGGACGCAAGAGAGAAACAAGAAACTATTCAAATGGAGGAAGTAATGAGGAGAGACAGAAACACAAAAGAAGACTGCAGTGTTAAACCTAAAGGTCGTCTCAGGATGGTTGAACACAACTAGATGCTCCAACAGGACGATGATCCCAAACTTATCAAATGAATAAAACAGACAAACATTAAGATTCTAGTGATGATCTCAGTCTTAGTGGACAGATGTGAACTATGCAAAAAAACTGAATCTGTCTCTGGAATAAACTAATTTAAATGAACCTTGCCGTCTTCTAGTTGGACATACAGCCAGTATCACACAAAAGTGTTTGGTGTTTCTGTGGTTTGTTATGGGAAATTTATCCAAAAACTGGTGCTTTAAATGTATATAAAAAGTTAAAGATTGCTGACTTCAAACTTTTTTTTAAGAATTATTTGAGTTCTTGGTTGTACTGTTTGTTCACTCCTGCAAAAAAAAATTATAATAATAATAATTGCATCATCAGAATCCCAAATTCTTCCATACGACAACGCATGCACTTTGGACCAGGAATAAATGATATACAGGAAAACCACTTAAGAATGAGGAGAGTGTATTATATAACTTGTTTGAAAGGGCTAAACTTTTCATTATTTTTATTATTTGTGATTGAAGCGCGTTGTGAATGCAGAGAGGAAGAGAGGCTTAGTCTGTTTGTGTTTGTGAGTGTTTGGAATCAAACAGCGTTTTTAGGTGAGGCTGTTTCTGCCTGTGCATTAAAAAGTTCTGTGGGTAAACACTGAAATGAGTTTATTTGAGCGGTGAGGGAAACGGCGCTTTGTGAAATGAGGTGAAAAGATTAAGTACACCTAAGCACACTTAATGTGGTAAGAAAGAAAGTCGTCTGCATTCTTGAACTAGACGGGCCTGAATGATGAGATTTATTTCTTTGTGCTGAGAGAGAGGACTTTGACATTTTCTACCCAGTTACTGATTAAATTGTAGTAGAACTTTCTTCTACATAACTTTTATTGAGAAGGAAAATGATATTAGAATGAATAAAGATATTTTAAGCCCATGAAAGGTGATCAGTTTGAATTCTACCACTAAAAAGTTTCACATAGGATTGTACGTACATATGAATGACTTCCATGGAGGTCATTCATATGACAGCTTGGAAGCTGCTTCGGCATATTTTCTTTGTTTGATAATGCAATCCACACTGGCCTCCCTCAGAGTCTCAGTTCCATCATATTTAAATTATATGGATACTATGATTTTTGCCGAACAACACACTTCAACACACAGAAATTGTGTTACTTATTCACACCAGGAACTTCAACTTTAAAGTAAAAGTCCTCTGGAAAGCACTGAAGGGAGTTCATAATCATAGGATCTCCAAATTGACTTTTTTCAGAAGTGCAGAATGAAATGCAAACTGCAGTGGGAATTAAAATGTATTTTCCCTTTTAATTCTGTTCACTTCTAAGGTACAGCAATAATGTTCCTGGGTCAGTTTGACCTGTGGAGTGTTTAATCATGCAGTAGTGTGAGAAACCCCCAAAAATTTTAGATTACATTTTGAATTTTTTTTTAGAAGTGATCTTTATAATTGAACCTGAGACACGTATACTGTTCCGGGTCAGATTCACCTGCTGATTAAAATCAAGACAAATGAGTCATGCAGAGAGTATTAATGTTTCCCCACTTCTGCTGAGTGTCCACTCAGTGTGGGTGGAGTTTTCCCACAGCAACAGAAAAGGTTCCCATCAAAAGTTGCATGAACATCTGCTTTCTTGCAGTTTCCTGGTGAAGTAAAGAAAATAGTGAGAAAGCGCGATTGTGTGTGTGCCGATGTGCATGTATGTGTGTGTGGTGAAATATGTCTCATAGTTGCAAGGAAACAAATAGAATTGGAAATTTTTTGATCCTTTTTACACTTCAACTTGACTGCCGGGTCAAACTGACCGGGTCAGATTGCAATATATAGACCGGGAGGGGGGAGGGGTTGCAAATGGGTAAAATGAACCATTTTCAATTCATATGCAGAGTGCACCTATTAAGACAAATAGAAAAAGTTTCATGCAGAAAAAATACGTCCAACTTTTTAAAAAAGATTTTTAAACTTTAAAATGGGTCAATTTAACCTGCAACATAACAGAGTCACAAAATCTTTACCTTCCGTCTTTTTGTGTTGTATTTTTGTGTCTCTTTCCAAAATCTTTAGATTAGTCAAGTTTCTCAAATTTGTCACAGCAAATATTCCATTATTGGTAGTGTGATCAAACTTTTTTTTCCCCAAAACATCCAAAAAAAACAAGCTTCCTGGCATCTAAACAAGTCAATGTATCCTGGCATAGTAGTTGAATGAAATTGGCTCTAATTTAAGACACGGCAGCTTCTCTATTTTGAATGTTTCTGTGACTTCAGACTGAATGACGGCTGCTGGGTTGTTCCAAGGAGTCTGCTAACAGAAATGTGCTAATTGAAATCATGTTAGATTTTCTTCTTAGCTTTGTCTGAAGAAAAGTTTGTACTCATGAAACTTGTTTACAGTGCCATGCAAATGTATCTGTGCTCCTTTAAATTACAACCAAATCTATGTGTATTTCAGTGTAATTTTAGGTGAAAGGCCAACACAAAATTGTGAAGTATCAGAAAATTTACACAGTTTTTAAAATGTTTCACAAACAAAAATGTAGAATGAGTCTTGTGCATTAGTACCAACCCCCTCTACTCTGCTATGCCTAAATAAAGTCCTTCAGAAGTATTCTCATTAGAAAACAGAATCCAAAATTAAACCTTTTGTTACACTGTGTGGTTAAAACAGAAAAAAACTAACACTACATTACCCTCAACTAGCCATCCATACAGTGAACATGGTGGAGGCAGCATCATACTGTGGAGGTGATGTTATTTAGTAGAGACAGCTACAATAAACATGCAGGAAAAGCTACAATTATATGGTTTAGATCAGGGCATATCACTGTGGCAGCATGACCTAGTCAAAGTACAGACTGAATTCCAATCAAGAATCTGTGGAAAGACCTGAAAACTTCGGTTTTACATGGATGATTGGGCAAAAAGTGGAGTCTCTAGATGCACAAAACTTCAAAGGACTCCCGGCTGTGATTGCAGCAAAACATAACTTAACAAAGTATCGACTTTGGGGGCTTAATACAAATGTTCACCAAAAAAAAAAGAAGAAAAAGAAAATGTACCTCACAATTCTGTACCGTTTTACATTGCTCTGTGCTGTAAAATTCCAGTGATGATTATGACAAAATGTTGAAACATTTTAAGGGGTATTAATACTTTTGGAAGGTGCAGAGCTCATCTTCAAGTCTTTCTGGGGGTTTTTCCCAGAAGCATATTATCCATGCTCAGTGTGGAAACAGAGGACTGCGTGTGTTCGCTGTGTGTCTGTGTGTGTATGTGTGTAGGTGTGTGTGTGTATGTGTGTCTGCTCTGAAGTGTTGCTTCCCTGCTGATAGTCCTGTGACTGGGATCTCCTCCCACCAGACTCCTTCAAATCCTCCGCAGCCTCCTTCATGCTTTCTCTAATGAAAAACCTTCTGCTGTCTGTGAGACGGCCAGTAACAAGCCCGCTAAGGAACAAACACACACACTGCCAGAGATGCAGAGTACTTAAAGACATGCAGACCCCACTAAGTAAAAGAAGAATGTACACAGACGTAAGAACAGATAAATTCATCAAAATGTGTGAAAGGAAAACACACAAACTGTCCCATGACTCCATGTCTGGGAGCAAAGAGGCACTTTTTTTAAAAGACAGAGTCCTCCAGTCCAACCCCGCTGAGATTTAATTTTCATGCCTCCCCTGCAGCCACTGGTTTTAAAAACCAGACTTTCTGATTTCAGTGAAAAAACTTACTGAAAAATTAATCAAACTGGATGACAAGCCTGTGATTGTTTTATGTTTTAAAGCAGTTATGGTGGCATGTGTGGGTGTGTGTGTGTGTGTGTTTATCTGTAACATGAAATGGAACTGATGCACCTCTTCTGTGTCACTGCTAATGTTGAAAGAATCTCTAGAGAGATGTTGCAGACACACACACACACGCGCACACACACCACTTACTTACAGGAGCAACCTTATGTGCACTCTGATCCACACAGACTCAAAAATCCGAATGTTTCAATCTTTTAACATTCCAGATATACCAACACACACACTTATTTTAATATTTCTGCTCTGCATCGTGGGAGTTCCGGCACTCAACATTAAAGCAGAAACTAGAACTCTTATCTGATGTTGGAATAAAGTGGCAGAAATCAATTCTGCTTGTCATAACCCAGAAACACATAGAAAGACATCGCAACATGCTCATGAAAAACAATCTTCTTATGCGTGGGAGTGCGTGTGTGTGTGGGTGTGTGTGTGTGTGTGTGTGTGTGCTGCTGTGGAGGAGCAGAGGTTGACCTCAGGCTACCAGCTAATTAAAACTGTTCCAGAGAGATGAAGGAGGAGGGAAGGAAAACAGAGGAAGAGGAGTAGTTAGGAAAAAAGCTGAAATGAGCGAGATGGAGAGAGGAAAACGGGGAAATGACAGAGAAACACCAGAAGGCAAAAAAGAAGGAGAGAATTAAATCTTTGTGGAGTTTTTTTTTTTTTTTTTTAGTTTCTGGTGAAGTTTTTCTTTATCTTAAAAGAGGAGGGAAGGAATGAATATGTGAAGTTTTGTGCCAAAAAGAAGAATTTTTGTTATGTATGAGGAGATGAAATCTTTTCACAGCAGTTTAGATGTGATTTTCTGCAGCATATGGGCTTTATTTTTATCACAACAATGTAAATGTCAAGAGAAACATTTACATTTATATTGCCTTCAAGACAATGTTATTATCACACAGATTTTGTATTTGTTTATCAGGCAAAGATAGATTGGTGCTCAAAAGGATTTACAATGAAATTAGAAGGATTAGTTGCTTCAAAAACAGAATGAAATTATTACCAAACATCATTAAAGCATTTCTTTTGTTTTGATAAAGTTATGAAGAAACAGCTATTAAAAAATCTAATTAAAATGTGGATTTTAGAAAGTTTAAAGAGCTTTTATTTGTTTTTATAGGAAGTAGGTTTACTTCGATCTTTCATGAGTTTTATACATAAAATCATGTTGCTGTGTGTAGAGGCTGACACTATCTCTAACATTTACTTTTGAGAACACAGTGTTGAAATAATTTACCAAACTTATATTTTATGGAAATGAATCATAAAGTAATATTCCAAAGCATTCGTTGCTTCAGTTTAACAAAGTTTACAGACATTCTTTTCTGTTGCTCCACCGCATTTCAATCAGGTTGGGGTTTGGACTAGGCCGTTTGAACCTCTTCTCTGTTAGCATTTTCAGCCACTGTATTGCACATGTACTGCTGTGTTTTGCATCATGGCTTCTTCTATGACCCAGTTTGGTCCGAGCTTTGGTTGGGGCTGAAATTCAGCCCGGGAGCTCAGCTTGGAGAGGCCTTTCATCCCACCGCACAACGGACCGGAGTGGAACCATCAACCCTATTAACAAGCAGCTCATAAAAATACGAGCAAATATTAAAGAACAAAAACAACCTCCAAAGGAATGCAGACCAGGAAGCCATCCAACAAATGGAAACCATCACAACTTTAACAGCTGGAAATTAATTTTCCCTCAAACATATGCTTAAACAGCTCATGACAAATCTGGCAAAAATAGTTTTATCCAAATAGAGTCTTCATCATAGTGATCAAAGATGTAGATTTTACTTACTATGTACCTTGTACAAATTTGTGAATATGAAAAAAGAGATTAAAATCTGTTTCTACCATCAGGTAAATGAGAAAAACAAAAAATTCATCTACAGATTTCTCAGAAGAAAGAATTAAATATGTTTGAAGGGAAGTTTTTTTTTTTTTTTTAGATTTTTTTAGATGCCAAAAAGCTGACAATCTTCTGATCCTTAGAGGATGATGAGGTGCTAAGTAAAGGTGATCCTGTCTCTCTGTTACAGCTCCACTGTCACTGCCTGATACGTAACAGTAACAACAATGATACACAAAGCACTTTTTTCAAAGAATTCATAGAGTTAAAACACAAATAGAATGTAAAAACCAACTCAAGAAAACATAAATACTTCCAGAGGCTGTCAAAGGTCAACCAGCCCACCACGTTTTCAAAATGTAACAAACTGTCAACTTTCCTGAAAAAATGTCAGTTGCACAAATGTAGCACTATTAATTCATATCAGTTTCATTTGGTTTTGAAAATGTGGGGGCGGCAGGTTGATCTCTGCTGACCTTTGGGAACTTTTATCAATACTTCTAAAATGACTGCGGCACAAATGGAAATGTTTGCTGCACAAACGCTTGACACCAGCTTCCTTTAATTTGGAGAGGCTGGGAGGGTCAGCTGCACCCAGGTCCATCATCGTTAGAGGAAATGTTAAACACCATGTTGGCAAAAACAAGAAATAGTTATTATGCAGTGTAATTGATTTTAATACAGATAATATTATGCAACCACTTAGCGTTGCAATTATTTTTCACATTATGATAATGTTGCTGTAAATGTCGGACACCATTTAACTCTCTTTAAGTTCACTGTGCATCTGACATCCTTCATCTGCAACTTGTATGTGATGAGGAGTACAGGATGTTAAAAATGCCCACTGTAATTGGGAAGTGCATTATTTTCATATAGTTGGCAGAATGTTGACATTTTTAATTGTTTGTCTGGGATTCCATATGCATTAATTAAATTAAAATACTCATTTCCAATGTAATATAAGACTTTTTCCTGTCAGTCTGAAGATGTAAATCTGTGGATTGAAAAAGCTTATCTGATGGCTCCCAAAACAACAATGCCATATGCATTTAATTCCAAATACGGACAGTTTCATGTGAGGCAAAGATATCTTCCTGAAAAATCTGGGTAAATTTGAAAGGAAGACGAAGGCTTAGACGGATCTTCATTTACAAGGAGCAGAACATCCAACAAGAGTAAGCGCTGCCAGAGTTCCTCTCCGTTTTTAGAGTTTCCCAAGCTGCAGCTGATTTCCCTGACAGCAACATCACCAAACACTGCGAGTTTTATAACAGCTAATGTAACAGCTCTTTTGAAGCGGGTGTTTCTAATGAGTCACCGGCGCCGAGGCACGCTGCAGGCAAATCTGACACCAGAGTTAGCATGGAAACGTTTGGGGTCATCACTTTGACCAAGGCGCTCGGTCGGAGCGGGTTGAACAGAGCAGCTGAGGACGAACACGCAAACAGAGCTACTGACGGCTCCTCAGCCCCAACTGTCTGTCCGTCTTCTTGTCTGTCTCTCTGCTGTCTGCTCGGATTTGCGTCCAGATGTGGATCACCATGTCTCTTTTATGCCTTTTCTTCTCCCTCTGTCATTCTTTCTCCTCTCATCTTTTTTCTTCTGTGTAGGCGTGCCCACCGGTCTCTGTCAATCACGCCTGTGTGTGTGTGTGTGTGTGTGTGTGTGTGTGTGTGTGTGTGTGCGCGCGCTCATGGATGAGTGTTTGTTTGCTCTTTAACTTCATGCCCTCCCCAGCTCATGTCTTCCCCGTCTTATCACTCCCTGTCTTCGCTGTCAGTCTGTTTATTTCAATCCGTCTGTTTATCTGTTTATCCTGATCTTTTTTGGCTCTTTTCTTTCTTCTCTTTGAGGTTGTGTTGTGGGGTATTACACACACGTACACGCAAACACATAAGCACGAACACCCCTAGTGAATCATTCTGCCTTCCTTCTTTAGGGCTCCGCAGGGACATGTAAGTGGGACAAGTGGGGAGAGAACAAACATCTCAAACTTCAATCTATGTTTTTCTCTCTTTCCTCCTCCTTCTACGAACCCCGACTGGCTGGCACACATGCAAGCACATGAGTGAATATCTCCTCCTCTCCCTTTTCCTCGTTTCCCCCATTTGCTCAGACCAACCAGTTTGTTTGGGACCAGCATGTGCTTAACATACCATCACAGCCAGGGGTGCACATCGTCATTATGCACAAAAACTGAGAGTTGGGCAGGAAAAATTTGTTCTTTTTTTATTTTTCAAAAACACGCAAATGAATGCGCAATCTGGCACACAGGCTTCTAAAATTGCTAATTAGCTTGTTAAGAGTGAAATATTTAAAGTAAACCATGTATTATGCAAAAAATACATCGATTTTGTATTTACTGTGTGAATAAAACATGAACATTCTGTTTTTTCTCAGTTTATTTTTTATTTTTTTATTGCTCTCAACCTGAAACCTTAGGGCCTAGTTCAATACAATAAAACCTGACTGGCACTTTATTTAACTGAAAATAAGAAAAATATCAACAAAACAGGATAAACTTCAAAAACAACTGTAGAGTATGTTTAAAGTTGACAAAGGCCAGTTGGAAAAGCCTATAGTTATAATCCCTTACAACCTACTCACAAAGATATTTGTATGAACTAAATATGTGAAAAGCTAAGTTCTTAAATGAGGTATTGCTCTAGCATTTAAAAATAGTTTTGTCTATTTTCATGTATGTTTGTGTAGATTATAGTCAGAGAAAGCTGCTTTGCATTTACCACAACCTGAGCTGTAAAAATGCCAAAAAAAATACCCTCTGCTGAAAGTTTATTTTAATTTTGGTGCAGGAGACAAAAAAAAAAAGAAAAAAAAGAAAGGAAAAAACACTGATTTGTTGCTGGCTTTTAAGAAAACAAAGCAGGAATCACAGAATATTAATTCATTTTCTGTTCTTGTTTGTTACCGTGTAATAACATTTTAAGCGTTTGGTTAAGCAAGTGTTTGGTTTTTGAAACATTCCAACAGAGGTTAATGGTTAAAACTGGAATAAATTTACTGCAGCTCAGCTGTTTCAATGATGCTGTCACTACCAGTTAGTTCAATTGTTTGTTTTATTGAATATTTATAATATTTGTAACTTTAATCAATATTCACCTAGATTAAATGCATCATTCCGCTCACCTAGACTGCATTTTGATTTTTGTTTTTTTGTTGTTTCTTTTTGTAGAAACGGGATTCACACAGCTCTGCATTTATGCAGACACAAATACATCCTTCAAGTCTAGCGCATATTCATCAATGTGTTGTTGTTTTGTGTCAGATTGACCTGATGAGATATCTGAAATTCCTCAACAGGTCAAAATCTACTTTCCTTAACCATTAAGATGTCTTTTTCTCTGTTTCTTTATCAAATTTGCTTTTGCTGCATGTGTGAAGAGAGAAAAACTGCAATCTGACACAAAACAACTGCATACTGCTGAATATGTGCTCGACTTGAAGGACGTATTTGTGTTAGCATAAATGTAGTGCAGTAGGCTGTGTGAAACCTGTTTCTGTTAAAAAAAATCAAAATGCAGTCACATTAAATCATACAGAAATTAACAGTAAATTGCATATCAATCAATCAATCAAATTTTATTTGTATAGCACATTTCAGCAGCAAGGCATTTCAAGGTGCTTTACATAATTAAAAAACAAAATAAAAATAGCATGTGACATTTAATAAACAGTAAGAAAGAGAAAGAGATTTTGGAAAAAGAAAAAAAAAAGATAAAAACATCCATTTGTTATGGAATTTAAGCGCCTGTCGTCTTCGGACTCCGCCGTCCGTTTAACACGGGTATTATAACCCGAGTATAGTCAGTGAACATAACTATACTCAGGTTACACGTTTATATAGACATGTGTTTTTTAATTAACATTTTCTATACATTTTCTTATCACTATCTTAAGTAAAAAAAAAAACTATTTGCCAGTCTTGAAAATTAAAAAAAAACAAAACATATAGACTTTGCAAATAGCTTTTGTACAAGTTATTTCTTTTAAAGATCCAGTGTAGCCTTTTGTTTGAAGTTTTGTAAAAAGAGAAAGCAGTTTGTTAAAGTCTCAGCTCCTGTCTATACCTCATAATCTCGGATCAGGATTTTTGACTTCTTCAAGGAACCGAAAAACAAACATCAGCAATTCAAAGAAGCTGTAGCTTGCATTATTAAGAGTGAATTATTTATTTACAACCTTAAAACAAAACAGCATTCATTTCCAAGCAGGGGGAAATAGAAGGGCTTTTAAAGAGGCTCTCAACTCCAAAACATAACAACATGCATGTCGTGTGCTGGGCTTCTCAAAAAGCATAAAATGTATGTGGAATTATTATTGTTTTTGCTGGAACACAACATTCGGGGATGCATACATTAATGTCCATACCAAATTCTTTGTCTAAGTCTAATCATGTTGGGTTTGGCCCTGACACAACTCCAGATATATTTTCCTCTATATCTACACAGGTGATGTGTGGTACTGTAATACCTATTTGCTGCCAGTAGGTGGGTTCAACACTAACATTTGCAACATCAAAATAATAAAGAAAACAATCTCGATGGCTAATACTGCATTCTTTTTGTACTCAGAAGTCAGATTTTCCAAATTAGTACTTGGAAATCTAATAAGAACTCAATTGAAGTCAGCAGTTCAGTGTGGGTCAGTACTTCTGATTAGCGCAGTCTGAACGTCTGCATAGCACATCATGAGTTTAAGTAACGTTATTAGTGGACCAGTAGTCCAATGGATAGCAAAGCTGTTATGCAAAATTTCAGAAGAATGGGACTTATGTGTAGTATCCTCTTTTGGTTCACTATCAGGAGTATTAGTCCAGCTCCTGTATCCTTCAACATTTAGATGCTCGTTACCAGGCCTCTGCAGAGCTGAATGACATGCTGATGAGGGAATTCACCACTTTGATTCAGATGTGTTGGTGACGGGATGTAAGTAGGCGATACTGGAGAGTTTTTATTTTTTATTTTTACTTAGCTGCACATCTTAATGGTAGGTGATAAGCAGTACTTTCATACGGGTGTTAAAGGTTTTTTGTGACATCCACTTTAACTCACGTAGGCAGCAGAGGTCTTACCCAAGTTTCTTCCAATTGATGACAAACACAAGCAAAAAAAATTTCTCGCAGTAATGTTGTAATCAAGTTTAGTTCATGGTCGATTTTAAGCAACCTTCTATCTAAAAAAAAAATCCAAAATGTTTGTGCTTTATTATCAATTTCAGAACAGCTCCTACTTGAAGGTATTTAGAAACAGTACATGACCTGCAGTAGACAGTCTGGTGTCAACTGTGTTGGCATCTTACTGGTTGCACTGACATTGCGTTCTTGAAGGTAAAACACTCCTTCACTTCCATCAAATGAATCCTAACTGCTAAAATAAAACTAATGACATGCCTTAGATGATTAACAGTGTTTGTACTTTTATTGTAACAGACGTGCTGATGGGGCTGTTTGTTGCTCAGCTTTGCGTTTAGAGTGAGATCTGATAAGTCAGGACAGATTTTACTGCCAGGTGGGAACACATGCACTGAAAACTGCAACACTCGCGACCCGAAGCAGCCAGGAGGCATGTTAACGTCACATCTGAAGAGGGCCTCAGGTTTTCTTGGTGACAGTGTGGAGCTCCTGTTGAAAACTCTTAACACTTTAACACCTTCCGGCTGACTAATGTGGACTTTTTTTTTTTTCTGTAAATGTAAAATGCACACTTTTTTGTCAATGTGTGGCATAGCACGGTTTCCCTGGACGTTTACTTGTAGTCTAGAAAAATATGTTTCACAGCTGTAACATCCTGTTGAACAAGCACAATATCGAGTGCTCAGAAAGTTAAAGGTAAAACAATGTAGAAGTAAAACAGTGTAGGAGTCAGAAGAGTGGATTTATTGTGGTGGATACTTTTTGGTTGAGGAAAAAACACAACCTGATGCCAGTTTATGGGAGACACATTTCTCTCTATCATTGAAGAAAGCTGTTTTCTTGATGATGGCAGTGATTCGTTGGACTTCACTGTCTGGCCAGGCAGACAGTGAACATGTTTTAGACCAGTGATGTCTTGGCCTAAAATATGACCAAGAAATTAACTAGCAACGTTTCTTAAATAACACTGAGAGCCCATGAGCCCCTGTTATTGAGATTGATGATGTGAGAAGACTTTCTGTGGGATTTAAGGAACATTTGGTTGCTGCTTCAGCAAAAGATGTCTGTAAATAGATGGCTTTAACTGAAAATATTTTTAGTTAAAGTTTATTGAAAAATGCTATTCAATCACTGTCAAGTTGTGACTTCTAGTATTAGGTGCCTTTTATAGAAAGGTTAGATTTTAAGCCCTTTTATTGTCAAGTAAGAATCCTTGTTGGTTTGACAGAGTCTGCTCACAACTGCTTTTATGTCTGACTGACAGGAATTACAGAATCCATCACATTCTCATGTTCGTTTAGCAGCATTTTGGTTAGAAAGAGAAACAGAAAACTGGATGAAAGACAAGATTGGTTGTAGGCACTGCGAGACAGAAAAAAACAGCAATCCTTCAACATTTACCTCCAGCAAATAGCTGGCAGCTGGCTAACTGTTAGCCTCTTAGAATGCAGAAATGCTAATTACCTTCATGGCATCCACCCTGTGAGTGAAAAATTAAAGCTCTCTCTCATAGTTGGGTAAATTAACTAGAGTGCTCATTTGTGGCTAAAATAATTCCACCCTCCACCTGGAAATAAGATTTTGTCATTGCATTACAAAAAGGTAAAGAATAGGTTTTCCAAAAATCTTTGGTAAATGATTGTTTTGTTTACATTATATTGTGTGTTGTCTCATCTCAGGAGCTTCATGTTACATCACGACTCTGAAAAGCCGTTGCAAAGGTCAGTGTATAATTTTTGAGGGCCAGAATAATTATTTCGTTGTCACTTATTTGCTTGTAACACTTGCTGTAACTTTCAACAGGTGATGAGCAGATTTTTCTCCCAAGACTGACTGACAATTTTCTTTGTATAGTTGAAAATCAATGACTCATTGCAGTTATAAGTTTTTAATCTCAGTTGTTGAATACAAAAGCTTTCATAAGGCATATGCCGGAAACTGTGTGTGAAGATACTTAATGTGAAGGGTTTTAAACCACAATGGTGATTGCTGCTTGCATTGCGTGTCTCTCCTCAGCTTCGCTGAAGCTTTAATTGCTGCTATCCTCTTCAACATTAGCAGCATTTTCCAATCTAAACAAGGAAAGTACTGCTGGGTGTCAGCATCTTGCTGCAGACTGTCACCACAAGCTCTGGCTTCCGAAAGAAAAGAAATGTGCCACCTACTCAAAACTCAGATTTCATCAACATAGAATAAAATTTCATCTTTGGAAATTCCATCTTTTTTTTTTTGGAGGTTGTGGCTGTGCTATTTCTTACTCTTGAGGATAAGTAGAGTGTCAAAACTTTTTTTTCTATCATAGGCATCAATAACTATACCTTGACAACAGTTTACACAACTTGAAAAATGATTTTTTTCTAAATAGAGAAGGACTCACCCTCATTATTGCAGCAAGCAGAGTCACTTTCCTTGACACTTTTAGACCACATTTTAAATGACGCAGTTATGCGGAATTCAATCTGGAGAGACTCAGACAGAGAAACGAAACGATTAAAGAAAGTTTAATGACAAATAAACATTAAAGTCCTTTGGCGTTCAGGTCCCAGCCGGATATGTTAAGCTGGAACTTCGATAAGCTTGATAAACATTCCTGATGCTGCATAGAAATGTAATCCCCCCGGGGCCTGTACTGGTGGCGGTGGTCGAAGAAGGATGTGGCCTGAGAGCCTTTAGCAGAAGGTGGAGATGGGGCGGAGGTGGGTTGATTGCAGCTGGTAAGCGGAGGAGGCCGTGGCCAGGAGGTCCTTTTCAACTGGAGCTCGAACGATGATTGGCCGAAGCGAGGCTTGATCCAACGCTGATAGGTCCAGGGTGAAGAGAGGGAGGCGCTGATTGATGAGGCAGGTGAGGCTAAAGAGTCTTCCAGATTGAATTTGCGCCAAAGCTTCATTACCACAAATATGTTCTTATTCAAATGAACAGAAAAAAGTATTTGGATGTTTGCCTTTAACATACTAATTTTATTTTTTCAAGAAGCTCTACACACTGCCTGAGCATAATGTTCTTCAGCTAAGTAGAAGGCAGAGAATGTGGAGCTTTCTCCAACTAAAACTCTGCATCTCAAGTGTGAAACTTAAACTGAAAACGTCCAAATTAGCACACGAAGACCTGAAAGCATTTCTTTTTTTTTTTTTTTTCATATTTTACTTTCTTTGCAGTACCAAAAGCAGATCTTCAAAGCCTATAGTTGCTGAGGTATCTTGCAGTTACATCAGAGAAAAAAAAGTGATGAATGTTGAATGGTTCTGGGCTGTGAAGTTTTGACAAAAAAGGTCCTCCAACGCAAAGCTTTGGCAAGCTTTCACACTCTCTCAATGCAGCTGTGTTATACATATGCATTAGGAAGCGTAGGAACTGCAGGAAAAATGTCAGGCAGTCTCTGTGGAAGGGAATATTTGAAATGGAAAGGGAGGATAAATCACATATAAAATATTTGTTTGCTCATCAAGAGTGAAGTTTAAACATATTTAGTCTTTCTGATATGACTCAGATGAATACTTGTAGTCAGAAGTTTACATACACGCATCATGTGCATGAATCTCAGTAAGCTGGGTTTTTTTATGATTTATTTATTTTTTGTCATTATAGTAGGCTGGTTATACAATATACAATTTCAGTTTCAACAGCTTGAATGTATTAGTTTGATTCTTTTGTGGGTCTTCTATTCATACAAGCTCAAATGTGACACATATCCCTGTAAAAAAAAAGGAAGGAAGTTACAGAGAAAGCCCCTGTTACTAGAGATCTTGAGGAAGGTCCTTGCATAATTCTAGTTTGATATTTTACTGCTCCTTGCATCAAAACTGATAGACCTCATTTAAACTGACTCTCTTCCTGGTAAAGACTTGATTTTTCACCATAATTCATAAAGTTAGTAGTATTTTAAGTCCTCAGCATTCCAGAAATGTAACATTAACCATCTTTTCTATTGCCAATGGCATCAAATGTCCGATTGTAAATTCATAATTTGGAGGTTTTTGAAGAGGCTTGTTTTCCTGACACGAAAAAAACCCATTAACTTATTGCCAGAAAAAAATCTAAATGTTTCTTTTTTAGAGCTTGGACTTTGAACCCACACATTAAAACTTATTTTAGAATAGATAAACTATAAATAACAATAAAGGTTTTCTATCTATCCTGTTAATTCCACTAGTTATTCCATGAATAGTGGACAAATATTTATATCACCAGTTATTATGTCGGTGTTAATGGTAGTAAAAAGTCAGTAGTTGTTGTTGAGCTGCAATTTTAAAGGGATACTCACCCAATTATCATTTAAATTCAGTATATATATATATTTGATCTTGTATGCAAGATGAATGTCTAATCATTCCACCCTTATAAAAGTAATGGTTAAAATCCATAGTTAAATGTTAAAAGTTGAAAAAATTCATTCTTCACAATGTAATGGTATCCAGAATTCCTGGAGCGTTAAACTGGGAATAAGCAAGCTATGTTTTCCACAGAGAGGTCACAGTGTACACAGAACATCTCGCAATGCAATTCTTAACCTGCAGACCTTTCGTTTTTAGCTTGAGTGTGCATAAAACTTCTAAAAACTTGACATTTACATTTGACTTTTTTTTAGTTTCTGGAAAACAGCCCAGTGCTTCTTCCTGCAGTATTACTGCAGTAAGTCCATGAAAATTCACTGCAACTTATTAACCACTATATTAAACAGGATGAACATCTGTGTGGCAGAGCACACTCCATTTTCTTCCTTTTTCTATTATCATTAGTAGTAAAGTATTCCTCATTTACTGCTAAGGTTTTTTTTTTTTTCTGTCTTGGCGTCAGAAGCTACAATGAGGTTATTTCTCCCTTCAACGATTCACTTCACAGCAGAATCCCATCTCCTCTGTGCCTCAGTGGAGCTCACATCACCAATTCTTATTGAAGAGGAAATCACACAGCCATTGCCTTAGTGAGGTCGTTATTTGGATAATGACTAATCTACTCCTGACTTGATTCCATTGCTCTGATCTGCCATCCAGGTTGGAGACAGCGGATGTGACTAACGATGTGGCTGCGTCGCAGTCTGGAGATACACAAAACACACACTCACACTCAAAGTCACTCACTTGTTTATGAGCAGTAAACGCATATTTGAAAAATTCCCATTAATGACAAACACAAAACTCATCTTCTGTTAAATTTGCTCCAACATCCCATTAGTCAGTTTAAGGGAATCACGTCAAAACAAGATAGTTGTCGCAAACATGTGAAATATAAAAAAAATAGTGACAAACCAGATCTGAAAATCACTGTTGTGTAGAATAATCTGACAATGTTGCTGTTTTCTCCACACACACATCCAACAGACAGGCATTGCAGTAATGAAGAGAGATCCTTCTGTACAAACAGTTTCATGATTACTCTGTTCGCTTGAGCCAACAGAGCAGATAAAAATGGTAAAGATGTAGACATGAGGAAGTGTTTATATTGAGATGGTGCAATCTGTTTAATGTGGGATATTTAATCAGGTCTATTATCAATATTTTTGCTACATCCTGTGTTACTTTTGTGGCATACACTTTTATGAATAAAAGCATAGGAAATATCACTTATAATCACCTTCTAATCAGCTGGAGAGATACTAAAATTGATACATTTAAGCAAAGATCCTGCTGAAGACATTGCAGCTTTTTGGAGGAAATCTGTTGGTAAAACTTGTCTGACAAGGTGCTACATCCAGCAGCAAGATTACTTGGGGAAAAATGTGATTGAAGAAGGGTTTCTGCTTTGAACAGCTGGTTATTATTCAGGAGCAGAAGTCACAGTCTCATAGTGTCAGCACGTAAGAAATGTTCCTTTTACTGATATGAATCATTAGATCACCTATTTCCTGTCAAATGTCTGAAAAAATGTAGTTTGGCAGAAAATAAAAACTTTTCAATTCTATGAGAAAATATCCCAGATAATAATACAAAAAAATTGTTAAAGTAGACTTAGAAGATATAAATATGTGATTAAATTTACTTCTACAGCAGAAGTGTATTCATAGCTAATTATTAGCAAAACATGGTTTTTCTAGATGTTAGCATTGGGCTAGTGATCTTGTGTGATATTTAAGCATACTAACTGTGATAAATTTATAACAACAAACTGTAATGTGTGGTTATTCATCCTCTGTTTTTCTTCTGGTATTCTGCCTTTTACACTATCCTACCCAGGTGAGCCATGTTCCAGGTGTAGTTTGGGAAACAGTGGGATGTGCTAATTACTGTGCTCAGTGAGACACTAACTGCTATTTCAAGTAAAGATCAATAAAAATGAATTTATTTGCATTTTGTGCAAAATATGTTATAACTTTTAAACATAAGGGTGCAGGTATGTTCTAAGCACATGGCAGCCATATTGAATTTTGAGGAGAGAAACGTCCAACTTCCCCACGTTTGAGTTCAGACTTTGGTGAATGAACCTGTTTCTTCAAATTTATATGTTTTGGCTTTCTGTCATCCTTAAGGGTGTGAGTAGTCTCTGAAAATGTTTACAGGCCGGATCACTTTCACTGGTTCTGGAACAGATTCTCAACTTTGGGTCAAGCCAACAACCCTTTCAGTTCCTCTCACTGTCTTCTGCAGGGCCCTCCCCTCTGCCATATTGCAGCTTGCAGGCAGTAATATTTCTTTCAGTTCTGTTATAAAGTGCTTTTTCCCGTTGGCCTGTTTCTGGGTTTGTTTTAATGAGTTTCTCGAAAGTGACTTTTATTTGTTAAAGTGTTTTAATTTTTATTGTCCATTTCCAAAATGCCCTCAATTAGTTCCTATTAATCTAAAAATGCCAAAACCCAAACATTCATCTTAGTTAGAGAAATACCATTCATTCAGACAGAGAGCAGCAAACTTTCTCTTTATCAATGAAAAACAGATTTTTTTTTCTTACTTATTAAATGTATTAAACACTAAGAATCCCCAGGATCTTTTATTTTATAAAGACACATGCAGACAGTAGGTTTTTCATTTTGCTTAGTAAAAAATACAATAGAGTTGCAGATTTTCATACACAAATTAATTTATTTTGAACTTCCTGCCTCTATTGAGGAACACATAACGCATCTTATTTTATGTGTGACAATCTCTAAATTAAAAAAAATGGAGTTAACTAGTCAGCTTGCAAATAAAAACAAAAATTGCTATTAGCCAGAAAAAAAGTCTGATTTATTCATTTCTACTATTTTTTCTTATTTTATTCTTATTATTATCAAGTACAACAGTAACTGACTTGCCCTTTCAGTCACTTTTAAGGGCACCAAACACACACATGCAAACACACAAGTATAATGTTGATATCCTTGCAGAGAGAAATACTTACACATGCAGAGAATTGCCCTCCTCTCCTCATGTTCTTTTTTTTCAATATGTGCTCATTTGGTGATGTTAATGCAAGTAGGCATGTACAGTGTGCTCTAACCGTGCAGGGAGGGTAGCGTGTGTTTTTGTGTGTATTCTGATGCAAGTGTTTATGCAGATTTGTGAGCGTGCACACATTTGTGTGCACTTACTGCTCTTAAAAACCAATTAACAGCGCGCAGCAGCAGCCACCCCCGCCTCCAAATGAAGAGGTGAATTAAACATCACCACAACCAGATGGAAAGAAATCAGAGAAAGAGAGATGGATAAATAATTGAAGACAGGGATGGGGGGGGAGAGTAGGTCATAAAGAAAGGGGGAAATAAAACTGAAATAAGAGATGAAATGAAATGTAAGAAATCAGAAGTCAATTAGAGAGACTCAGAGGGAGCTGTAGGGAAGAAAGAAAGGAAGACAGGGCAGGAGTGGCTGGCAGTGAGTCAGTGTGATTCTTATGTGTTTTTAGAGAAATGTGTGTGCATCTATCCCACTTTCAGGAAAAACAGTTAAAGGAACACAATCTGGCTGTTTGAAATACACAGCGGTATAATTAGGTTGGTTGCAGCACAGTTATGATTAGACCAAACTCTCTTCGACTGAACTGAATAAGCTCAACTTTGACATCATTCTTTATGCATGCGTGATTCAATGTGTGTGTGTGTGTGTGTGTGTGTGTGTCTGCGTGTGTGTGTGCGTGGGTGGATTCGTGTTCTTGAGACTGAGAGAGAAAATTCAGAAACCAGTTTACCAAAAAAAGAAATAAATAAATAAAGAGTGCTGCCATCACACAGATCACACTAGAGTCGCATTTCTTTCAAATGACGCAGTTTATTTATATCCAAGTATAAAAATAATGTGAAATATGTACAAAACTTGTCAGAGTTTCATCGTAATCACTTCTTTCTGTCACTAACATTACAAATCCTGAGCATGACGATAATTAAATTGTATTAAAATGAACTGAACTGATTTTAATTGGATTTGGACTAGATCTTACATCATTGTATTCGATTAGGATATTTCTTCTTAAAGCTGCAGTATATAACCTGGCTGCATTAAGGAAAAATATGTTTTTTTTTACATATTTGTTGTGACAGTATAATATAAGACAGATAATCTGAAAAGATCGATCTCCTCCACCTCCTCCCTCCTATCCTGGTCATAAACAACAAATTAGAGCCCGGAGAAGCGCTGTCAATAATGCTTGTGTATGTGTTGCTAAATGTGCTAATGCCGGAGAAACAACTTTCTGTTTCAGGTTAATCTGTTGATAAAAATTTCTCAACACAAAGAGCTGGAAAAAAGAGCTATCATGTGTCGAGCATGTGATTTTCATAGTGTAGTTGTTTACGTGTGCATGTGTGGACAAATATATTAAAGAAACTGCTTTTGTGTAAGAGTATGTGTTGCAGTTTGGTAAATCGTGACTACTAAAGTTTTGATGTGTGTGCGTACATCTGTGTGTATATGCTTTCAAATCCTATGTGCATAACTTTTAACAGTCTGTGTGCTACTTAGTTCCTGCATATAAATGTTGCTGACTTCCCCTGCTGTCTGTGTGTGTGAGAAAGAGAGAGAGAGAGACAAAGAGAGAGAGAGAGCTTCCTGGTTTGCTCTGCGGTCGGCATAACGCTGCTCCTCTGTGCTTCTGGAAGTGTTTGTGAGAGGAAATAAAAGCTGTGCTTGGCGGCGAGGGGACGCTGGGAAATCATGGAGCTTCTGTTTACAACAAACACCAAGCGAAGTGGGACACTCAGCGACAGTCTTTGTGCATGTCCCTCCGTGTCTGCCCCACTCTGTCCAACTCCATCTCTCTCTGTCTGATCTCCTGTACGTCTCCGTCAGATAAACGCCGGGTGCTTTGGAGGCATAAATGTTGCATGAATTATTTTTCCAAAGCATCAAACAAACAGGCAGAAGTGAACTTTGCACTGCAGGAAAGATGCAGTTATTAGTTGTTGGATGCTGACCTCTGCGACTGAAGGACTGGAGTGACACTTGGCTTTGTGATGTGGACAAAAGTTTGTTTTTAAGTGTTTCAGAACGAATTTCAAATACAGGATGGATACAGTCAAAAGAAGTCATGACGGAAACATGCTTTTGAACTTTCCTCACATGTACACGACTGATTTCACTTCAATAATTCATCCCTCCTGTCTCGGCTGTCATTCTGTGACATTCTCTCATGACAGTCCTTTGTTTTTGGCATTTTCCTCTGATGCAGCAGAGGACGTTCGGACACTGAAAATAAAACTGGGCACGACGGTAGTTAGTAAACAACTTCCATTTTCAAGCTTCATTTAGATGTTTATTTTATTTTTTAGTATTATTTTCATGAAGACTCTCAATCGGCTTGTCTTTGTCAGTTTGTAGAATGAGTATGAAGAGGCATCAAAGTGATAAACACATTCACTGAGCCTTACTTTTGAGGAAAGAAATATGGATGTGCATCTGAAATCGGGTTTTCTTCAACCCTGTCCTGGCAGTTTCAGATTTTTGAGTAATATTTTTACTCAATAATTGTGTACTGAATAGGACTGCAGAATTAATCTGAATATTTTATTTATTTCACTCCCATACAATCAGAAAAACAACATAATGAACAACTATTATTAAAAATACGATTTTGTCAGTTTCTGAGGAAATAGTGCAAAAAAGACTCCCGTTTAAAGAGGAAAATGCAATAGAAATTGTAAAAATATGAATGTGATTTAACAAATCCGAGGTTTTCCTAAAACAAATCAAGTTTAACACCACTTCAATGACATTCACTATGAAAAAACAGCTACAGAAAGATTGATTTCTGTATTACTTATTCAGCTGAAAATCTGGTCTCCATATCAAAAATACTCTTTATTTTGGAAGATATTGCTGTAGGAAAACCAACATTTTTTTCTATTTTTAGTATTGAAGTTGTGTTTAAAAATAAAGTTAGAGGAATGAAATCCTAGATAAAAATATATGTTTTCTACATGACAGCTGTTTATTCAGGCTGCTACATCTACAGAGTTAGCCGAAGTTTGGCAGATATTGGTACATTTCCTCCTTCGCCATTTTGTTGTTTTACAGTTTTGGTTGATTTATATCCAAATAATTATTATTTGATGATGATAATAATAATAATAATAATAATAATAAAATAATAATAATACTTTAATAATTATTATTATTAGGTTATAAAAGAAGTAAACTGTACAGGATGTCACACTTGATTGAACTTCACTTGGTACCATTTGATTTATCTAATTATTTTTAAAACATTAATCCTCTGGACTTGAAAATGTTGGAAACCTTTGACTATTTTTGGTAATGCTAACAATGGTAGTCATGCTTGTATACCTTGACATAAAGAAAGTGTAAAACAACTTTAAATAATTTTGTTTTTGGTTCCTAATTTAAATGACTAATGAACACTAATGAAATATTGGAAAACTAAAATAATTACTGTCGCTGTTTTTACAAAACCTGGATCTTAGAAATCAGCTTCTCAATTAATTTAGAAGTTCTTGGCAATTTTAATTTAATTTAGAAAATACATAAAAAGACAAATGTAAACAAGAAGAGTAGTTAAAGACATGCATTTTTTTGCTTTTGCCTTATCTGAATTCAGTTTCTTAAGCGCTACGGTAAGTCACAAAGGTCACAAAACCTCTGAATATTTTTTGACATTTTACTTTGAAATTTTTTCATAATAATTCCATCGAGCTCAGAGGAACACCCATTTTTGCTCCTATCCAGGTTTTGCCCTTTGCTGCCATTTTCGAAATATCAAAAATATTCACTTGGCCTACAGAGCACAAAGAGCAGCAGATATGCATGCAGGCATGCATGTAAACACAGACAATGTTCTTATGAGCCCACATGGAGACGGCATGCCCTCTCCTGCCTGAGAACGATGGTGGAAATGGGAGCGCGCTGCAGCCCAGAGGCAGAGCTGCACCATGAATACAAGGAAAGGGTCAGCGCGGCGGTGTTTGGAGTGGGGATTCAAAGAATCAACGCTCCAGGGTTCAAATGGCTGTAGTTTGGGGTTACAAATATTGCAAGCCGACTGCTCGTTTTGACATAACGTTGCTTCGCTTTCAGGAAGATCTGTTCAGCCTCAGGCGGCCATATTAAACTTGTACTGCGAGGAAACAGATATTGCATTCCCTTGTCTAATAAGAGGATAGGAGAGAGAACTTGAACTCCTCACAATTATGTTGCTTTACATGTCGACCTGAATTCCAGCGAAGTTACTGCATTAAAGTTTATGCTTAATAAGAGTGTCATCAATGGTGTTGTTTACTGTGGCAGTTATTTTTCTTAACCACGATTAGCTAAGGAAAGAAATTCTGAGAGCTGCACTTTGCTGCTTTATTTTTCGCTTTCCCTCTCACATCCTTGATTTTACTGAAAATGTGTGAAGTGCTTGTAAAATAGACATTCACCTGAAAGCCAACACCTCAGCGTTCACAAGAGAGAGACGAGAGGCATATCGGGATAGAGACCAGCCATAAGGTACAATCAGTCATGACTGGAGTGTCTTGAATTGCAGAAGCGACGAGAGCTTTGGGTTCGATTTGCATGAAATGCAGCTTCCTATTCTAGTCCAATCAAATCCTTTTTATGAACATAGCAACTATCGGGTTGATGTCACCTTTCTTTCTAAGATGTGATCTCACTGCAAGACATATAGTTACATGCGAAATGACATCTCTGAGGTGATGTTAAAACCCTCACAAAGTAGTGACCAACGATAAGAGAAAACGTTGGTTTGAGGGCTTTTGTTAATGCCAGTTTCTGTTTTTGGCCATCAGAGGCAAAAACAGAAACTGGGATTATATTCCCAAAGAGAGATAAAATGGTTGGTCAAAAAACTAAAACATTCTCATCTTAATTGAATTTAGCCTGTTCTTTAGTGACTGGACATTTACTTACTAATTAAGTTTGAATTAATTGGGATACTTTGACAGAATTTGTTGGCTTTGCAAAAATGAGTCATTTGTTCTTAAATTTTCCACTAATCTGTAAATGTCTCTTTAAGCTTTAATTCCTGGATTTTATCAAAGATTTTAGTACAGCTACTACATATGAATATTAATACTATGCCTCATATTTAATGTTGTACTAAGATTTTACTATAACACATATACTTTCTTCTTAAGTGATTTGAATGGCTCGAGATATCAGATGTCACCAAAGCTTTGCCTGAGGAGAAAAAAGACCAAAATGGATAAAAGTGATTATAGAGGATAATATGATTAGGCATCCCTGGTTTTTATTGTGAAGCTCCATCTATTGTACCAGTGGGTCATTATGTGATGCGAGTGTGAGAGGAGGAGAACATCTTCCCCCAGGGTGATGATGCTGGGATGGAGACGATGGAGAAGATGAGGCTGAAAGAGACGGCCGAGCTGCAGAGACAGCCGTGATGAAACGGGATCTGGAGAAGTAAAGAAACACGAAACGATGGTTCCATTAAATCATCCAAATTTTAGCAAAACGATGTACAAAAGAAATATACAGAGGAATATTTAAATATGTTGTAAAAGCCAGATGCATAAACTCCTTAAGCTTGTTGTTGTAATGTAATAAACTGTACATGATTTTAAGCAGTGACATGCACATGTACTGTTGACTGTAAGCCTACAAGGCAACAAAGACTAAGCAGCAAGAAGAGAGTAGTCTGAAACAAGAGAAGAGGAAAAGGAGAAGATATTAGGGTGTGTGTGTGTGCGTGTGGGTGTGTGTATTTGGGAGGGGGGGACAAGTAGGGTGGGTTTCCCATAGGGTTAATTACATCTCTGTTCTCTGTCAGTGTGGCTTTCTCCTCTGCGATCTGAGTAGCCGCTTCAGGCTGACAGGCCACACACGACATGCCCACATTCACAAAAAAATGCACACAAAAATACTCCCACACACACATTCACCATTAAACATCACGACACAAAAACAGAAAAATGTTCCTCCTGCTCCTACTTTTTTTATTTCTCTCCTCTCGCTGAGAGAAACTGTAAACTCGCAGAGGTGCATCCCAGGAGAAAACTTGTTGTTGAGAGCCGAGTTCTACACGCAGAAGAAAGCCTGTGCTTGTAATAGCTGTTAATTTTGCATAAATCATGCAGAACATGACCCACATGTAAATCACTCATGTCAGCAGGATATCACTTCCCAGCAGCTTCTTCTTCTTCTTCTTCTCCAAGGGGAACAGCTTTACTTTTCATTGTTTTGTCTCATCTATTATGTTTATCTTTGATTTTTTTTTTCCCAAGAACAATGACATAATCTATCAATATTTGACATAGATTTCAGGATGCAATATGTTGTCATGTTGGTATTCACACAGCAGTAAAGCGAAACTAGTTGATCAGATGCTAGAAATATATTTGTGTTTTTTCTAGCTGAGAAATAAATGTACTATGGATTTGTGGTTCACAAAACTATGTCTGCAAGGGAATTTATCAAAGAAGTGACATCTATCAAAACATATCTCTTCACAACACAATATTTTAGGGTTTATATTTAGACATTTAGCTTTGCCCAGAGCCTCAGTCGAACAAGTATTTGACAGCTTTCAAAATCACGGAATTAGATTCATTCATCTCCGTGTTCTCAATAAGCAAGGAAAGAAAAAAGAAACAAAAAATAAGGAAACAGATTTTTTGAAAAGCTTATTCCCTTTCCTATTGCCTAAGACTTCTTTCCCTTTTATCCATCCATCTTATTTTTTTCCTTTCCTCCTTCCATGTTTGGATCTTTCCAGGTTCCATATTTGAATCCAGTCCAGTGGATAAATACCTGCCTTAAAATGACTGAACAATTGTATTCATACTTCATAAATAGGGCTGAAGAGAACAGCCAGAGTTTCCAGAGTTTTCCATAACTCTGGAAAGTTATGGAAAAGTCTACTGAATCACTGTCTGACAGACTGTGTACGTCTGAAAGGAACTTCAAACCTTTATCAACCCTCTCCTCACCCTAAACTCTTGGGTGAACAAAGATCGCCCCAACAGAAGGTGTGTGACATACAGAAGGTCACAAAGACTGTATAGATTAGTTCCTAAAGGGTAATGTGGTCTATTTCGTATGTTAATGTTTATGACACCATCAGGAACAAAACACTGTGTGTGGCAGGTCTGGAAGGGCCTTCAGAAAATAAAAGAAACTTTTCTTCATTGTTAAACATTGGGTCTATTTTGTGACATCAAGCCAACAGTGAGAATGAAAGGATCAATTTTAAATGAACCGAAACTCTAAAGTCAAATTTCACATCTGTCACAACAGAGAGAAGGTATTCCTGAGCAACAGTAACTCTAAGCACTCAATTTGCTTCCAAGTGAATTTAGGATTTTAGTTCAGTAAAAATGTTTGTTTGAGAAATCCCACCAGCGTTCCAGAGTGAGATCTGTTCTGTGCAGAGCAAACAGCTCAAACTGCATCAAGCTGCATGACTGGATGAAACGGAAAATGCTTCAAAATACTTACTGCTACTGAAGGCGACTGCGTCACGTCACAACAGCAAAGATTTCCATACATTTTCCATACATCATGTGATCAACAACACGATGTTACTACTGGTGGAAAAAACGAAGAAGACGACAGGAAGTGGTAGAAGAATTATGGTTTAACAGGATTTTTAATGGAAACGCAGCTAGTGTTAAGGTGTTTTGTAAAAAATTGAACCTTACACTACAGCTCTGTAAAATATGTGTGGAACAACAGCATCAAGTTTTACCCACTGGTACTTCTATGATTTATCTTTGGCAGTGAGGTTGGAGGGCCTCCTTCCCATGACCATAGTCTTTAACTTCCTCCAGATTCTTTGCCATATTTAAGGGCTGCATCACTCCAACGTGTTAATATTACTTTCACTCAGAAGAAACATATTGGTACAATTAAATGATGACATCAAACATAAATCTGCCAGGTATATGATATAAGTTGGGCTTAGCTGTACATAACCCACTATACTCAGACTATGTTATGATTTTGAGTTGCTGATGGAATTTCTTTCACCTATAACCACATTTTTCCCCCCAAAAGAACAAATATGTGAAATTATTAACAGGAATATGTCTTAGAATTATCTCGGTATTTAATCATTACAGATACATTTTCTTCCTAATGTTGCAATAAAAAGTTATCCTGAATGAGAGTATGTATGCACAAGGGAAACTCTTTGAAATTTCTTTCATGAGCTTAATTTTAACCGAAGCCAAGCAGCCTTCTTTAATAACAAGGAAGTGCTTTAAACCAGATTTTTCCCTAAATTTTAAATGAAAACACAGATACCAGCAGGCAGTCGCTGCAGTTGTCCTCTGAAATCAGAAGCAAAGATAAAGAAACATCAAAGCCCTCCTTGTGAGAAGTCTGGAGATCCCGGCCCCTCTGTAAAGGAGCTATTCACACAAATAACACAACATGTGTAATCCTCCTGACAAATCAGTAAATCTCTCTGTTCTGTGCACCTTTGTGGTTGAATCCCGCAGAGATGCGTCCCTCAGATCCACGGCCTGCTTTATTAACCAGTTTTTTGCCTTAATTAGCTAATAGGATTGTTTTAACCATGATCCAAGAACAGAATAGCCCACGGGAAGACAAACACCGACTCTGTGGAAGTGTGTGTGTGTGTGTATGCATGCAAGACTGAATACATACATACGCCTGTATTCTCTCTGTCAGGAGTGAGTCGATGAGTTGTGTGTGTTAATGTGCACAAGCGCATACATTTGGTGTGATTGAGCGCCGCTTGTGCCTGAGTGTGCATGCACGAGCCCTTTCATGTGCGTGTGCATTTGTAATCTGAGGCAGCCACCACTCTCTCTCCTTCTCTCCGCCTTAATTAACGGGGCTTCTTGCGAGACTTTCCTCCGGAATATGAAACAATTTTACCTGATGATGCAAACAGCTGAAAACACTGCCTCTCTTCGTGCCTCGACTCTTCACCTAACACTTTCTTTTTATGCGAGAGCGTTAATGGCTGCCAGTGCTACACTTGTAGTTTTTATATCTGTGTCTTTTAGTGGTGCAGCAATTGCCAAAAGGCTTATTTTGCTGCAGGAAATGTGTGTATGTAAGCAAAATCCTTTGTACTGTGTGATGAAAAAAGCTGTATCACAGCTCGGCAATGATGTTCCTGCAGCACAAGAGCTGGCTTACACATCCATGGACAGATGCACACAGTCCAACACACACATTTGAGCCTTGGAGAGGTCCAAGGAAAACCTTGGAAAGAGGGCAAGGAGGAGACAAAGCAGCGGCAGAAGGCACAGAGGAATGACAAATATGGGAATTTAAGAAACTGAGCTGTGAGCGCAGCCAAAATATTGAAATGATTAATAGGATTTTATAAAGTAAAATCTCTAAATCCCTGTGTGTCCTTCCCCTTGGCTGATACAGTATTCATGTGGACATACAGTTCCCAGCAACAGAATTCATATTTCTTTGACATTCTTACATTTTTTTTATGTTACAACTGCAAATGTCCATTTTATCAACTATTTATGCGATAAACCAACAAATCAACACATTAATCACAATTAATTCTTTCAGCTCTACACTAAATCTCTCCATAACTCATAATATCCCAAGAAAATGCACTAAAGTTTATGGTTATAACATTATAAAATGTAGAAAATCTAAAGGAGAATAAATACTTCTGCAAGACTCAGGGACTCCGCTCAGACAGGATTTATGCTGAAATGCCCTCATGATAAAAACAAATACTAAAATCAGACTATAAATATACTACATACTCAATGAAAGCACATAACAAATTACTCCAGCTGCCATTATATAGACAGACATGAGTCAATAAGATCAGAGAGGCTGTGTGTCGCTCAATGCGGCATAATAAAGGATGGCAGCTCATGGCCAAGACGCAATGAACAGATCCTAAAATTGATTTCCCTCTTTGTCCTTCTGTTGCAGTGTGCTGTGTGCGATTCTCCCAGGAGCCGGCCGACCAGTCAGTGGTGCTGGGAGAACGAGTGGTGCTGTCCTGCGTGGTCTTCAACTACACGGGCATCGTCCAGTGGACCAAGGACGGCTTGGCCTTGGGCATCGGAGAAGGTCTTCGAGGTAAAGGGAGGGCGAAGAAACTGTGTAAAATGAGGAGGGGGGAAAAAAGAAAAGGTCCCGCTTTATGCAGCTGCAGAGATCAAAGCGGAGTAAAGAGGAGAATTAGTTTAGATATGGTTTCGGTTCAGTTGGGGCAAAAAGAAACCTGGGAAAAAGGTGTTATGGTTGAAAAGTTTAGTTTTTACAGAGGTGATTGGTGTAGCGTGCAGGAGAGAGTTAAATGCTCAAAAGTCTTCACTAGTGACAATCTGGGCAAAAATGAGTCCGGCGTATCATGGTGAATTAGAGAAAATCCCTCACACTGCTCATAAAAGCAGACACGCATTTGCATTTACATTTTAAGCCGACACGCACATCCGGACCAGCTTATTGAGGGCGAAACAGAAGAATATCCTTCAGTTCAGAGGAAGGGAGAGCGTCACATGAAACCAAAAGAAGTCAGAGTTATGGGGTCAAACCTTTTCCACACAGAGAAGCAGCTCTCTCTGGTGATCAAAGGGACCAGAAATGAAAAAGTAATGAGTTAGAGGTCAGAAAAAAGTAAAAGAACTTACCACAGTTATTTACATGAACAAGATTTTGGCCACTGTGGATCTGCTGGTACGTAAATATTTTAATTCAAGACACATGTTTGGCAAGATTTTCAGTTGTCAAATGGAAATCAGCTCAAAAAGAGCCTAAGATCTTATCTGTATATATTTAACAGTTTAGTGCAATGCGAGTAAGAATAAGTCTTAAGTCAAGACTTAAAACATATTCTGATGAACTAAGAATCATACATTAGTTGGAATGCTTATTTTTTAGTAATGCATTCATTTGTCTCTTTTTGATCGACACTGGCTACATGATGATGAAACAGAGTCTTTAGCAATATCTTAGGGGAAGATAAGAATGTCCCTTGTTTATTGTTTGTTTGTTTTTGTAATAGTCAGTATTTCACACCATAAAGTGAGTCAATACATCAGTTCAGGTTTCACTTGTACATTTATTCTGTGTTACACTCCTATAACTCTAAAGTAGTGCTAATGCAAAATAAACATTAAATATGCTCCTTTTTTGTGTCAGTTTGGCTTTAGAAAATCCCTGTTCAGTGTAAAAATGTTCAATATGTTTGATTTTCATCTACAGATTATGAATTGCAGCTGAGACTTATTAAAAAACAATGAAATCACCCTTTAGTCTTCAGGAGTTGACGGGAAGGTGAAGTAGATGCCAATAGCATTGTTAGCGGCTAACAGCTAGTCATTTTTGACATTTCCACGGTGCAACAGAACAGATCACTCCTTCCTCGTCTATCACCGTGTTTCAGTTTCATCCACCTGGTGCCAAAAATGCAGACAAAAAATCAATTAGGTCTTCTTTACAGCTTTTCTAACACTGTCACTGCCGAGCCCATCTTTATAAAGACTGACTGGTGTTACATGATGAGACAGATTAAATGTAGAACTGCAACTATGTTTCTTCAAAATCTGTGTCCAAATCTATCTCAAAGATCCGTTTTGAAATCAAAGTTAAATGTTGATTTTATTTACGTTTTTCCTCTGTTTTGTTAACTCGTGTGAGTTTCTAACACTCCGATATTGGAAAGCATTCTTTGTTTACAGCCTTTTTTCACACCTGTTGAAAACTGTTGCACAGTGCTTTAGCACAGCCTACTAAAAATACCAATTATCTACTTGCTACTGGATAGCCTGGGAGTTTCCTAACGTTGCAAATGAATGTTGGTGTCTGGAGAGAGCTGGAGTTGAAGTGGTTCAAATGTAGCTTTCTGTTCAACTGTCAGGAAATTCAGGAAAGGAAAGTAAGTCTTGACCCAGGCTCCGTTCACCAAGGGAAGATAAACTGCTGATTCAGACTGATATCTTCTGGCAGTGAAGAGAGCACTCTGAGGAACTCCTGAATCCCACCAACACATCCTCTGTCAGAAGAGGCAGAGCGTCAGAGGAAGTTAAGAAGCTCCTTAATGACAAGGTGCTGCGCCTGGATAACATTCTCCCAGAGCCGGTAAAGGCTCTGACACTGAAGTGTAGCTCCGGCTGACATGACTTTTCAAATCACGTGGAGGTCAGGAAAGTGCCAAAAAAAGGGCAGGCAAGAGAGGCACAACGCTCACTGTCCACAAGTAAGCTAAGAAAGATTTCTGAGAAAGAACTTCATGTATGATGTTCACATGCAGAGCTCGACCATCATCACCCTTCACAGGATCACTTCGACTATATGCCCTAAACATGTTTTCGTGCCATTTATAACACTACAAATGAATTCATCTGGTCCCCGATCAGTTTGAGTGATACAAAGTTCTAAAATGTATTATGACAAATTAAAACTTTCTTCAAATTGACAATTTCAGGTAAACAAAAGTATTTGTACTTTTTGCTTTAAATTCAATTTAATTGAAAATAGGCTCAGACACATTTAGCCACTTTTACTCAAAAATCACACCTGACATTCATTAAACCTGGCCAAATACAGCAGGCATCCAGTTATTGTTGCTCTGCCATGATTCGTTTCCTGAACAAAAGGAAAAGAAACAATCCACCCCCAACAATGAGGAAAGTATACATTTCTTAATATGCATGTTTAATTTATTGTAGGTAAAACAAAAAATAAATCAAAACAACTTTACTCTGCATTTTGTTAATCTGATTGAGTAGTTTCAATTCAACAACTTTGGCCTAAATGTTAAAAAGTTTGGACATCTCTGCTGCAGAGATTGAATGGGGAGGGTTTGGGGTTTTGAGGCAGAGGTGGAGGATGGGTGTAGATCATATGATTTAAGAAAGAGCTGAAGACATGAACTCTGACCTTTTCAGGAAGCAAAAATATTGATGAAATAGTTCTCGTATTCACTAAATCCAGCAGCAAAACTACTTGGCGTTAACTTCTTAGCATTGCAGTTTCGTGTCATATATTTGGAGCAGCGTATTAGTTTATCAATCCATTAATTATTAATAAGCATAGGGAGCCTTACACTATATGTGAGTGAGAGAGGAAGTAAAAGAACAAAAGCTGCTCAATAAAATAAGAGTTTTCTGCTGTAGTAAAACAAAACTTCTGATGGTGACATTTCTGATTGCGAGGCTGTTTTTTTATTAACTTTATTTAGTGATCAGCATGTTTAACTCGGGTATAACTGAGCAGGCTCTTGGTATATGTTCCAGACTATAAATATGACTCTACGGCGTCAAAATCTTCCAGCAGGCCGCCGACATTTCCAAATCCTACGTAATCCACGGCAGATAGAGGTTGAAGGCTCAAAAGGATGAAATAAAGGAACTTTCTGTGATCCTGTTGCTGCTGAATCCTCTTGTTCCTTCTCCGTTGAGCTCGGTGTTTCTGAACGAAACTCTCTCCTCAGTTATAATTACAATAGCAGACAATTTTTAAATCTATAACTGTTTGCACAAAACACATAGCAAAGAGCTAAAATGTACTTTTTTTTCTCTCCTTACCAAAATATTGTCGAACGAAACCACACTCTGCTATTTACTCTGCTTCCATTTTTCATTATTAGGAAATCTGGAAAATCTGATCAATTTTACCGACAGTTTTTGGCTGTGAGCTTGTTTGTTTGGATTGGTTTCGAGTCTGTTTAGCACATTATTTCACTGTTACATTCTGCAAACCTGCAGCCTCGAAGTTACAGAAGGACGTCTTTAGCCTGTTATCAAGCAAACAGTCCAGCTCGGCATGCGCAGGGTCACACTGTGATGGTTTAACATGTGACGGCGATCTGGTGCTCAACTCATTTTACCTCGCAGGTTCAGTAACGGTCAGCAGATCTTTTTTCTGTTACTGCCCCTCATCGTCACTTTCAGCTTCCCAGATTCCCTCTGTTGCTTCTCCTTCCTCTTCCTCGCATCCGTTTCTCCTCCTGCTCTCTGTTGGTCATTAATGCTCCCTTTGTCCTTGTAGCCCTTCACAACACTGTCCTGCTGAAGACCACTCTTAATAAGCATGTTGTCCTCTTTGTCTGCTTTTTCTTTGCTTTTCGGCCATCCATCACTGCCTCCTGGCCACCTTTCAGACCCAGCTGCCATTCCTTCCTTCATCCCCCGCCTGATATTTATGTTTATGTCGTGCTCTTGACCGGCATGTCCAGCATATTGGAAGGCTGTAATTTATTTAAGTGTGTAATGAATATATTATGAGCCAATGAAGTGGTGCAGGTGCATGATGTACGTTGGGTAAAAGAGGTTTTTGGGAAACGTGACCTGCATGGCTAAATGTGGCTGTTTTGGACAAGTGTAGGCATACATTGTGCTGCAAATTCAAACCTGCAGCTCACCCACGCGCGTGCCTTTCATTCAGCTAAACAGCTCAGCAGCACTTAGTTGTGCAGACAGATATGAAATGCGTTCAGTTGGAAGAGATTCCTATATAATCAATGCACAGGTGCACATTTAGAGCAGTGAATTCCTATGAAACACAATCATCCGTTCTCCACCTGCAGACGTCAGTGGTATCAGTTTATTGTTCTTCCTCCTGCTCCTTCTTCCCCTTCTCCCTGGGGTGCTTTCACCTCTGTGGTTGCTATGCTGCGAGATGCTGGAGTGGGTGATGTAATCTCCACTAATACTTTTGCCACCCCCCCCCTGCACCCCCACCTTCTCCTCCTCCTTAACTCGCCCTCCCAACCCGCCACCCTTCTTGTTTCTCTCTCTGCGCCCCAACCTGCCTCCCTCCCTCCTGAATCCATGATGTCATGGGAGGATCAGGCATGCAGGATCAATGAGTGCCCCCTAGTGGGACGTCACGCTCAATTATGTCTTTGTGTGAGAGGCGATGGTTCAAACATAATGGAGGGGGTGTGGGGGGTGCTGCTGTAATTGGAAGAGTGCTGCCTGTAGTTTTGCAGTTTTCAAATCACACAAGGATTGATTTGGCACTTTTCGTATATGCGACTGTGTTTGATCCGTCTTTCTGCAGATGTTTATCTATATATTAGTGAATGTGTGTGTGTGTTTTTACCATCTTATGCGTATGAAGGAGGCTCATTTCTGATCTCCAGACAGAGCAGTTAAGACAAAAAGAAGCCTTTGAAACATCTGAAGTAAACGCTCAATGTTCCCAGTGTGGTTCGTATTAGTCATCCATCATTATTCTCTTTTATTTTCTTTCAAATGTGCGAAAGACTGACGCCTGCCTGCATTGTTTACAGCACCAAAAGGTACAAGCTCTTCAGAAATAGATAAATGCCGAATCAAAATCTCATT
>NW_015114014.1:54090-55537 GCF_001443285.1 Poecilia latipinna | reverse complement strand
TTAGATGAATCAGAGGTGGCAAACAGAAAGTAGGACTTGCAGTTACACAGAAATGTTATCATGACGTTTCTGCTCTTAAAAATTAAGGAACTGTTGAGGAGCAATTAGTGATTAAGGATGTTAATTAATGTCATTATTAGGAATTTAACAACCAGAAGCAAATTCTGCTTTATAAAAGAGCGAAGGTTGATACTCTGGCACAGTTCAGGTCCTAGATAAAAAAGTATCTCATTACCCTTTTTCACAAAATAGTTGTGTCATAATCCTGCAAAGAGGAGCCACAGCTCAATAATTTGCGAACATCTGAGCTTTCATAATTCAAGCCGGTGTCACTGACGGGGTCGATGCAGAGATATACATTTCTAAACGTCCCAAAAGGTTAAACACATCAGTGGTATTTGATGGTATTTTAATTTTGTTCTATTTTCAAGCATAACTGCTGCTGAAGTAACTATAATTACCTGAAACCTGGGGATCTTGTCTCTGCAAACTTTGGCAGGTGTTGCCCAATATCCATTAAATATGCACTGCAAAGAGATGATGTCTGTGCTTCGATCTTAAATACCCACCCAGCCAGCCAGCTGCAAAGACAGCCTGTAATCGCTGCCTCACACAACTCAGCTCCAACACCGCTCTACCCCTAACAGTTTGCTTTGTCTGAAATTCACAGATATTCATATTTCTGCCAGATAAACCCATGCATTTTATTTACAAATTACTTATATATTGTACATTTTTGACGATACTCTGACTCCTTCTAAGTTTAAAGAGGAAGTATTATGTGAAATTGACTTTTTTGAGCTTAACATCATGTTATAATGTTATTCCCTCATCAAAAACATAGTTGTAGTGTCACCTTGATTCTTTCATGTATGTTTCAGAAATCATTTAGTCTCCCATGGCAACCATTCACGTCAAAGGCAACCTAGCTCCATTTTCGAATATTTTGCAGCTCCTCCTCAGAGCTGCAGTTTTCAAACAACAGAGCACCTTTACCCTGCAACTCCCCCACTCAGCTCCTTCAGACTAGCCAGAAGCAATTAGCAAACATGTGGTGGTACTGCACATCTGCTGAGCTCGTTATACAAGCTACTTCTCAGTGCAACGCTGGTAAAAACGCTGTGAAAGGGTTAATAGAGGAGCCATGTTGTGATGACTTCCTGAAGGTGGCGATTCATAAAGAGCAGGAGCTTTTAAAGAGACAGAGTCTTTAGCCTTTTTTCAAGGCTAAATTGTGAAGTTAAATTTCTTTAAAGTCATATTTGGTATATGTAGCATTTTTATACCAACTCAAAGTAGCACATTTACTTTATTGTGCTATTAAATGGCTACTGAATGGCAATTATGTGGAAAATATATCATACTGCCCTGTGTTGAGAAAAAAATGATTATTTTTAGTGTTTAATACAGATTAATCTTTTTGAACAAATCTTTAAACTTTGAACAG
>NW_015114014.1:46496-49481 GCF_001443285.1 Poecilia latipinna | reverse complement strand
AGAGAGAGAGCCAAACTTTTTCCAAAGTTAACTATTTTAGAAATTCTTCCTTAACACCTGTTAGGCTGATTCAAATGGCTGATTTCAGAGCAAATTTTGGGTGAACTAAAACATCAGAGAGGAAAATATTTGTGATATTTCTGTTTCTTGATTGCATCGTTGCTGTGCGCCTCTTGCAGCCTGGCCCAGGTATCGCGTGCTGCGGGCGCTGGACACCGGCCAGTTCAATTTGGAGATCTCACACGCTGAGCTGTCAGATGACTCCCTGTACGAGTGTCAGGCCACGGAGGCCGCCCTGCGCTCCAGGAGAGCCAAGCTCAACGTACTTAGTAAGTGAGCTGCTTCTGTAAGAGCAACGGTCAAGTTGCTCTGTTTTTTTCTTTTTATATCATTGTTTTCCAACCTGTTTCAATCATCCTTTTCCTTCTATAGAACTTTGAGATGCTCTATATTTGGGTTAGCTTACGTGACGAAGCTTTGGGGTCTTCTCTAAGCGTCAAACAAAAGAGGGTCACAGTTGACCATGGCTGTTTTAAAGCAAGTAGCTTAGGACCATTTCACTTACAAAGACATTAAACTGCACAGATCTAGAGTCTTCTTAATGTGAATAGTATTTGTTCATAGACAGCTCTTCTTGTAGGAGAGGGAGGTCCAGCCTAATCATTAATTATTACATTTCAAGTTCTAAGTTCATGAAGTTGGAGGACAGCTTTTATTTGTCAGCTTCCCAGGCTCTGACACCGGACACACCACATTCCCTGCTTCCTCAGTTGGTCAGCCTCCTAAACAACCAACCATCTAACGTCTTCCTTACATCACCAAAGATTATTCTTATCTCCATCAGAGACCTCTGCACATAGATCCAAAAATAAACAGATTTCCCTGAAGCAAGAGAGGCCACTGCAGATGTGCACAGCCATAAATAGCCTAAACATGTTCAGCACAGGTCCACATGTCAAAGTTTTCATTCTTCCACTAATTGATGGAGAAAAAGTAGTAGTAGAGAAAAAGTATAACATCTCAATATATAATGAACTATTAGCTTATTTAACTGATCCAGATCTCAATTACTTGTTTTGTTGCTGTGTTTATAATTTGTTTGCTTTATTACAAAATGTGTGTTATAGATGAGATCTCAATGAGACAACCTGAATAAATACAGGTCAAATAAAAAAAAAAAAATAATAAGATAGAAGGAAAAAAGCACTTCTGAGACATTATGGTCTTGGGAAAAGCTGAAGTCTTTTAGTAAGAGGCCAAGTCAAGCTGTGAATCACTGGAATGTATTGTGTAATTAATGAGTCACTGCAGCCCATGTCTTGATAAAAGACAACGTCCTGCCCTCAAACTTTTACCCAGAGGGTTATTTCACCGCACAGTCATCAGAAACGTCTAAGGAGTGTTCATAAATTACACTTTTTCATAAATTACACTTTTTTTAAAATTTTTTTTACTGGTTTCGCATAAAAACTCCAGTCATTCTATTGGCATCAGCTCCAACAGGAAAAGAGAGATGTTGAAAGGGAAAAATATGCATTAAAATAAATAAATAAAAAACAGACTACTGTGTGGCAAACCTGAAAGTCGGATCATTATGTTTTTTCACATAATGCATATTTTCTTGCTTCATTCTGTCCAGCTACATTTTGTATCCTTGCAAGTTTATTATAGAGTGAAAGTAGAGTCTTTTTATCAACAGAGAATATCAACTTTAAGATGAGCACCTTCTCTTATGTCATTATCAATGATACTTTGAGTCATAACAGTCTTGAGTTTCACTAAAAGGGCCAAAATATGTGTGCAGTTCAAGCTCAGTGCTCCCAGAATATGTTGAGATATTAAATCAGCGAGAAGGTTAAAAGTCAGAAAGTTAGACTCTCCTGAGGAAAACGCTTGAGAGCCCTTTTGGACTTTCCAGAAGGTGACATTGCACTTTGCTTTTGATTGGTGAGAAAAATTCCACTTCTAAAGTGTGAACTTCTTTTGAAAGAAACTTATAAGAGCCAATATTCCCTTGACCTATGGGGAAAAACTGGAGTGTGTGTGTGTGTGTGTGTGTGTGTGTGTACAGATGTGGCTGTTCTTTAAACCTGAGTGCCCTTGCGTTAAAGTCAAGAGTATGGATTTGTGTGTCTGTCCTGCAGTCCCCCCTGAGGATCCGGTGGTGGAGGGAACGCCGGAGCTGCTGCTGATGGCTGGAACTGCATTCAACCTGACCTGCGTAACCCGCGGGGCCAAGCCTGCAGCTCACATCCAGTGGACCAAGAATGGCATCCCTGTGGAGGGAGCACACCACTCTACGGTGACTCACACACACACACACAAACTCTTGAATGCATGAACATATTAACACTCAGACTTGCACCGAGAAGAAAAGCCAGAAACCTCAGATGAGTTTATAGCATTTAAATATATGCAATGTCTCAAAATTGCTTTGAGAAAGACATTCTTACAAGAAGCTTAATTCTCACAATCTCCTCAACAATAAAATCCAAACGCAACATCTTAGCAGAGAACTTGTTTCTCAAGATAAGGTCTGAAACCTCCTAAATGCAAATCAGAGACAATAAAAGGAACAACTTTATGCCTTTGAAGCCGACAAATAAAGTAGTAAAATTATCACTGCACCGCAATTTCTTGCTGCAGTGCATGAGATGAAACGTGAGGGAACTTAAAGAAATAGGAGCATGCATCTTGAATAAATTATAAACGAAATAAAAATTCAATGACGGATGCTTTTTACTTCATAAACATTATGAAGATTATCTAGCATAATAATAATGACAATTATAATAATAATTTACAAATGTCAAACCATCAGTATTCCTGTAACTTCTTTGCCAGTTTACATTGTACAGCAGTTTAAAACAGCTCAGTTACCTTTTAACAAAGTAATGAATGAAACTGCACCTCTGACACATCACTTTACTTTCAAATTCTGTTTTTTAATAAGAAAATCTTAAATTAAACCAACCTACCCTCTTC
>NW_015114014.1:19154-43808 GCF_001443285.1 Poecilia latipinna | reverse complement strand
AGTGTCAAGTCTTTTAGCCTCTTCAAACACCTCGGCTTCTGCCCAAACTTGAAAAAGGCTTGCTCCCATCAAAGAGACGCAGGAACAACTCATCTCAGTGTCATCTTTTTATTTCTCTTTTCTTTTGTCTTTAAATCACTTCACTTTTCAATACAAGACCACCATGATTTGTTTGAGTGGTCAGAGTAGACACACCAAGCAGGTTGAAAACCTACAAACAAATGAACCAAAATTACTTGCAGATTATAGTGAACAAAATAAATTTCCAAACAATATTAATTTACCATTAAGTTATCAGTGAATAAACAAACAAACACATTCCATAAACAAGACTGATTAGGTTTTCTGAATGCAGGTTAAATGGTTTGATGTTCAGTCCCTACCAGTGGCGTCTCTGTGGAAATTTGGAGCCGAGTTCTTTGTCTGAAGGGATGATTCAGAACACAGGTGTGCCGAGTTACTTTATAGGTTTCTGATGGGCCTGAGAAGGGATGGGTGCGCTTGATTTCTGGTGAGGCGCGTGCCAGTTGGGTGGAGATGGTAATGCACTCACATATACACCATTTGCTGTTTTAACTTGACAATAAGAAAATCTTAAATTAAACCAACCTACCCTCTTCAGGACCAATACAGTCAAACAATGCAGGATGATGTCAAACGTTTCACTCCTATCGCTTGTTTTCACAATCATTTCAGTGTGAATGATGACCCTACACTCTTACTTTTGACTAAATAAGGTTCTAGTACAACAATTATTACATCTAAATAAGGAAATTGACTAAAACATACAAAACAGCAGTAGAGAACATGAGGAGGTTTCTTCTGATATTCAGACTTCAATCCTAATGGAGTTACACTTGTTGGAGAGAAGAGTTGCACCTTCTTTTTGAAGATTTTTCTTTTTGCAAATCCCCAAAACAAGGTAATATGTGTTAGAAAGGCATCAAGTTTTATCTCAAAAATGCTACACTCTGGATAATTTGGGTATAACAGATGCTAATATGAACTGAAAGGTTAATAAATGTTGAGTTAAACATCCAATAATAAGTTTCTTCAGCCAACTGTATTTGAAAATGTGAACTCTTTGTTATATACATCAGACAGCTATTGAATGTATATAAAGCAACTTTTCCATGGTAACCTGTTAACAGCCTTACGGTGAATCTGGTTGGTGAATAACAGCTGCTAGTTGTTTAAGATCAGCAAAATATGGCCAATAATCTCTTGCAAAAACTGCCAAGAATGGAAAACCTGAAATTTTAATAAAATGTAATGTTCTTTATTTTTGTAGTTAAACAGCTGATTGTATTTTTGTCACAGAGTCTGAATGTGTCACCCATAACCTCAAGTCATAAACTCACATAAACATAGTAGCATCAGCCAAAGGATCTGTTGTTTTTAAATTGCTGAATTATTTTTAAACCAAAGAGAAAAAGCCATGGGATTAGAAAAAATCTCCCTTCTTTCCATGTGCCTGATTTTGTGCTTTCATCTTCGACATATGAAGAACAGAAAACTTTGAGTAGTTTCCAGGCAACAAAGGAAAGCTAATTGTGTATCAAACCACAGTAGATAGTCGACAATATCAAAATCTGAAAAAAAGGGACAAAATATATGAAAAGTAAAACCATATTAAATCATATTTCATTTGTCATTAGCCACCACTTGTCTAATTATTTCTAACGAGGCTGAGAAAGGTAGAAATTAAAAAGCTGGTAGATGTAGATGAAAAAAGCAGGAAGAAGCAGCATTAATTATTTATTTGGTTATGATGAATTTATGAAGCATTCAGAATCAGTTACAGTTGCAGAAATTAACTCCGGCACAGAAGGTTGCAAAAGGACACAACCAGCTGCAATTCACTCCTGGGTAAATATTTCAACTATTCTTTTTCTTAAACATTTGCTCTGCAGAGACCTGCTCCATACCTGCTGCTGGTTACATGGATGGATGTTAGTTTCATCACACTCTTTAATACAGAAGCTATTCAGCATACAAAACATTCAAAAAGATTTTATATTTTTCATAAAGTCAATCATGAGATAATGAAATTATGAACAGCTCAACACAAGTATTCATCCACATGTCAATGAAAATATGTTTGCTTTTTTAAACTACATGCAAATATCTTCACTGTTGTTTATAAGTGCACATAAACACATGTGCACTTAGGTTATGGCATTTTGTGCCATAACCTTAGGTGGATATTGTATTTGATAGATATAAGAAAAGCTGTTTTCACAGACTAAAACATGGCATATCAGAAGCTCAAATATGAATTTTCTTGTTTGCTGTTGTTGTTTTGCTCAGCTATAGGTGAAGGTTGTCTGCAATATTTACATGTTTACTTTTAAACGCCGAAGGGGCTTCTGCAGCTCACTGTGCCTCAGGCTGAGTGGAAATGATTCAGGTGTAGAACATGGCAGGTATTTGACTATATAAACACGGAGCAGAAGTGTTGCTAACATAAGTAAATTAAACCATAAGAAATAATGAATATGAAATATCTATCAATGACTTAAGGCTTAAGTTATTGGTTTCAGTAAAATATGCCAGTGGCTCCGTCCAGGAAAAGTTTTACAAATATCTCAAGCAATACTAGATGTTTAATTGGGAGAATAATCAAAACAAAGTCCATGTAGTTAATGTAAAAAAGCTACATTTATGTTATAATAAGAAATATCCAACTCAGGTGTATTCTATAGTGCTGAAATGTTGCAACAAATGTCATCTCAAGGCACTTTACAAAAAAAACTGATTCAATTCAATCATAAATACATTTCATTATTTGTATATTATAGTCAGATTTTATTTATCTAAAGCTAAAATTAGATATTTCCTCTGAAAACATCCAGATGCAGGAACTTATTTGATTGATTATTCATCCATAATCAGAAAACAGTGTTAAAATAATAACTAAATAAACAAAGTTATTGCAAAATCACAAGCAAATTACCAAAAAGCTGAATATTTTTGCAAAAACTAAACATGGATGTGTACATAAAGAAACCTCTTCCTCTTTACCAAGTCACTGCTCTTTGATTCTGTGAAGTTACAGAGCAAAAAACATGCCAAACACTTGTTGCCCTGTACATATGTAACTTGCTTGTAGAGCAACTTGAAAGACCCAAAGATCCAAGCCATGTTTTATTGACCCTGTAAAGCTGAGACCGCCTTCAAAACGCTCGCAGAGACACTTCTGGACAACCCAGGAGCTGCTCAGGTCGACACCTCGTGCACTCTGATATTTTGCACTCTTTCTCCCGCAGTCAGACTCCACGGGATCCTGTTCTCTCTCCCGATCACGTGAAATCATGCCTGCAAGCCTCGCGCTCACATATGTTCACTCATGTTTTATTATGCACACAGAATCAACATCAAACACTCACACTCCAACACAGATGTTTTTACATCTCTCTCAGACAGTTTTATCCCCCTTCCACACACACATGTGGTCATGCATATTTCATCCTGCTCCTGTGTTGCACCGTTACTGACCGCTCATTCATATTCAGAGTCAGCTAGTAACTAGTTACATTTACTCAGATACATTTACCTGAGTAGCTTTTTGGAACAGATTTACTTTTAGGAGTATTTTTACTGCGCTGCCCTTTTTAATTTTTCTTGAGTAATTTTATTATGAAGTATTTTTACTCTTACTTGAGCAAAATGTCTGGATTTTCTACCCACTGAATGAAAAACAAATGTTTTAATCAAAAATCCACCAGACAGACACAAACACCTGCAGTTTTTGTTCAAACTTCAGAAGTTTTATATTGAAAGAAACTGATTTGGAAAAATGTTTCTTTAGCCTGATTTTGTTATTTTGTAATTATGTTATTTATACATAATTATCATTTTGGTCTTTAAAATATCAACATTTCCACATAACTTTATATTTTGGTCCAGCTGATGAGGTAATCTTTAAATATTAAATGATTAATATTTTGATTGTTAATCAGTGGTTGAGTCGCCTTTTTACCAAATAATTTCTTACTCTTGCTTTATTAATTTTGTGGACGGCTACTTTGACTTTTACTTCAGTAAAAATATGTTGAAGTAGTGCTACTCTAATTTTTGGGTACTCTGTCCACCTCTGTTCATGTTACTCCATCAGTAACTCGACAGATTTGGGAGCTGTATTCACAAAGACAAAACCTTCTTGTTTCAACAGATGGGTTGATTCAGGCAAAAAAAAAGAGAAAAAATCTGTTTTTTCTTCTCTCTGTAAAGTATTTTTTATTATTTGCCTTTTCTACTTGACCTAATTTATAACTTTTCCTTCACTTTTTCTTGATTTTGTCTCTTGCCGTCTCCCTTTTCCCCCCATCATTTTTCATCCTTCTCCTGCACTGTTCTCATTCTTCACCTTTCTGACTTTTCTTCGTCAAACAGGAGGTGCTGCCAGACAGGAAGAGAGTGACGAGCCGGAGCTATCTCCCCATCACTCCAGTTGACACCGACAGCGGCAGCAATTTCACCTGTGTGGCCAGCAATCCAGCAGTGCCAATGGGCAAACGAGCCACTGTCACTCTCAACGTCCACCGTACGTTGCTGCTCTCCTCTGTTGTTGAGAGTTAAAGGACCCAGTCAGCTGGACGAAAACGAAAAACAAAGCAAAGCAGCTGTAATGATAATTTTTAAGACTGCCATTAAGCTCTATTTTTTAATAGAAATGTATTTCTTATAAGCTCCACATTTTTTTAGGCATCTTACAATCCCAACTTGTGCTAAAATCATTTATTTTATCATAAAAAAAGAGTCCTTGAAAAGGTCTGAGCATCACGCAGGCTTTGAGCTGTAAAAGCTTGATTATTTTTTTGTGTAGTTGATTAAAAATAACTTGGTGATAACATTTGGATTTTTTTTTTTTTTACATTCACTCAACTAATTATGCAGGTTTTGGAAATAGCCATATCCACAAGGGCACAATTATTTTAACCCATAAAGACTTAGAAGATCCTCTTTTATTGTGATTGCAAGATCTCACACTGGACAATTATGAAAATACAACCTTATTTAGAGTAGGGTAGTAGTTTTTATAATGGTTATTGGGTTATTAGCCAGTTATTAGTAGAATTATTGAAAGTCCTAACAGTTCACTATATATCTAAAGCAATTATTAAAGATGTAATTTTTAATATATTCTGAAAGTGTCGATGAATTTATTCATTTATTTTGCGACAAAAGTGAATATGTAACTAGATGGTTCAAAATCAGAAGTCAAGGAAATAGTTATGCCTTTTAAAGAAGGATATTTTGTTAAACTTGTTTCTAGATAAAATATAGTTACAGCCTAGTAGATGAAGTACATTAATGCCCAATTAAATCTAAAATATGTCTTATTTAAAATTATTGCTAAACAAACTCTGATGTACGCTTTAGTGCATCGACCCACCCTAAAAACACTTATAACTACCTATTTTAATAACTGAAACATCAAATATACCTTAATATGAATTAATAAGCACAATAGAAACATTACTACAGAAGCTAATATTTACAGTCTTCCTTATTTTTGCTCTTGGGGGTTCAGCCAATCAGCGCCAAGGAAATTGTGCAGCTTCTAGATTGAATGTTTTGCAAATGCCAGCCAATAGCAGGTCAAACAGCAATGTGCTTCTTGACAAGTTGCATTTCCTTTTTAATATTTTAAAAATGTGCTACAAAAATAAACGTGAATAACTTGGATTTACATTCCACAGAAAAATCTGAAGAGTAGGGCGTCCACTGTATCCATAAGCAATCAAACATATTATTTCAGGAAGTAATTTTACCGTAATATTTTGAAAAGCAGTAAAATTTAGAGTGAACTATATGTTGTGTAGCTAGACACCAACGTGTTAAATACGTCTCAGGAATTCAGCATTTTTTATGTTAAACTTGTTGGCTTGTTTGACTTCAGTTCAGGTCCTCATTGATTTATGCAAAGGAAATAAGAGATTCACTCTGTCAATTTCTGCTTACAACAGACTCTGCATCTGTATCTCCCCCTGTGCAGACCCTCCCACTGTGACCTTGTCCATCGAACCTCGCTCTGTCCTGGAGGGAGAAAGAGTCACATTCACCTGCCAGGCCACCGCCAACCCGCCCATCATGGGCTACAGGTCTGATTGATGACAACTCTCATGTTTGCACAGATGGTGAAATGAAAATTCAAGCGATTACCCTGGGGAAATACTAAAGTTAGACAGTGCCACTGACCCCGTAAGGAAGCCTCTATTATTAAAAGAAGAAGAAGCTGTGCTACTGACCTGATGCCGTGAAAGCAAATTTGCATTATTGTCAGTGATTGCAAAACTAAAAGAAAATATATGAATGTACAAACAGAACATGTAAAACGTATCCTAAGTGACTGGTTTTTGAAATTTTTTTTTTAAATACAGTGCTGTGAAGAATATTAACTGACATTAAAAACAATGTTAATATCAGTTAAAAATAAATGCAGTTTTAAAATATTGGAATATTAATGGAAAAAAGGCTTTCCAAATTAACATGGTCATATGTGGAAAGTAATTGCCCTCTTAAACCTAACAACTGGTTGTGCTGTCCAACAACCGCCGTCAGGAGGTTGTGTTATCTTATATTTTATAACTTTGGAAGAATTTACGCCTGCTATTTATGCTTTAATTCATGCATATTGGAAGGTTTTGATTGTGAACAGCCTTCAAAGTCATATATCGAAATTGACATGACGCAAGCCTTGCCTCCAGGCGAAAGTAGAGCAAAACTATGACAGCGTTATAATGGCATAGTGGAACTCAATGCGTTTACATTCCAGTCCGGTAGGTGGCAGTAAATACACCTGAAGTTTGTTTGCCATCCCGCAATAAAATACAAAAGAAGAACTCAATACATTACCCCAGATATTTTTTGAGTCATTTTTGTCTTATTAGCCAACACTGAGAAAAATCGACAGGCAAGAAAATTCCCCAAGGAGTTCTACATCAGGTCTGTAAGGTTATTTGCGGAAAACAACGGAGAAATAAATGACAAAGCAAAGTCTTTGGCAGCCAGAGGAAGAATGAGGGCCATAGTGTAAAAGCTAACACTTGACGCATTTTGCACGTACAAAAGAGGTGAGTAATGACAGAAATAATATCTGCTGGTGACACTCGGTCTTCACAAATTGCTTAAAAATAAATATTAGCATAAAAATGTGCTTAAATGTAAATAACAGTTGCTGTGTTATTTACTGGCATAGAGCTACTATTGGAATGCACACTTAAAATCAAGCATCACTTATTGATCTTTGATTTGACTATCAATAAGTGACAAAAATCGGATGTTTATGATTTACCTTTCTGCAGACGAACGTGGTAGTTTCCGTTGATCACAGTGAATTGAACTGGACATTAGGTGGCTGCAGGCCTTGATCCATTTCTTGCATTATTCCAGGCTACGTTTGTGTTTTGGAAGTGCAATAAATTATATTCCACTCTCTAAACGGCTGTCGGAGTTGCATGTTCCCCACTGGCAACATTTAACCATGATTTCCTATTATTATTTTCCTCGAAATCTCTCTGACCGCAGCGCCTTGGCGATAACTAACCCCGGGAATGTTGAGGGAAGTTCAGTTCCTCCTGATAATGGGCGTGCACTTCCGGACAAATTGCAACCGCGATTAGTCAGTTGCTGACAAACACCCTTGAATAATTGATAGGTGGCTTCCTACCGTATCAATTGGATTTGGGTCTGGAGTTTAACTGGGTCACTCCGAAATTGTCGTTTTGTTCCTTTTTGGTTTTGTAACCCTTTACAGATTAATAAACATCAATAATCTTCACATTTTTTTGCATGTTTTATTCTTTCTTTAGATGGGGGTGCAATGTGCTGCTTTGAGACCGTTAAGCCTACTTCATGTTGTCACACTGGTTCTGTTTGAGTGTTTGTTTGTTTTTTAATTCTACAGATGATGTAGTCACTAGGGTAGATAAATTAGTTTCTCCACATTAGGGCAGATTGGTTTGAATAGCCTCTTGCCCTCATCTATGACATCCTTATTTGGAATCTAAATTGTTGAATTTAGACTGACTGAAATATGTTTGACTTGAAACATTTAAGTGTAGCAAAATGACAAATCTATAAGGGGCAAATACTTTTTCACAGCACCCTATTTGTTCAGCAAATTTTACCAGCCTTTGGAAACAATTCCTAAAAATATCCTTCCCTCTGCCAACCACTGCAGCCTAGAGGTCTAAATGAACTCATATCTGCATTTGGCTTTAATTGTAGCTCAAGATATGAGGAAGGTTTTGATGTTGGTGGTCCTGCAGTGCAACATTAGCAGCCTGATCGGATGATCAATGCCAATGGGTTTCCTTTCATCTACTCCAATCTGCTCGTGTTCACTCTGAGGAGCTGCTCCTGAATTGTAATTTCTGCTTAGAGAACAAAATTTGTGAAACTATTGAACATTTTGTGTAGCCGAATGGAGAGTTTTATCGTAAGCGACATCTCCGAAGTACTGAAAGTGCAAAAAATAAGGCTGAGGTCTGAAACTCTATCAGAGAGGGTCCTGATGTGGGAACACTGCCAGGTACTTAGGCGCAGAGCCTACAGAATGCGCATTAAAATGTCATTCTGTGGAGAATGTGCAATATGGTGATATGATTTTCAGCTAGATATTTGGCAAGCAACCATATGGATTTCAGAAATTATTCTAATTTATTGCAGAGTTTCCCTTGAGCATGAGAATCGAGTCATATTTTCTTTTATATTCATACAGTGAAAATCCCACATTAAGATCCTCACACAGCTTCTGAAATTCCCTGCAGGCAGCCCGACTTAGTAATGATTTGCAGCCGTGTGAAACGTGTTAAAGGGTGTTGTGTTTTTCTCCGCCAGGTGGGCTAAAGGTGGCGTGCTGCTGGAGGGGGCCAGGGAAAGTGTGTTTGTCACCACAGCAGATCATTCATTCTTTACTGAGCCCGTGTCGTGTCAGGTGTTCAACGCAGTGGGAAGCACCAACGTCAGCATCCTCGTGGACGTGCACTGTGAGTCAATAGTAAACACTCGTGTGCTGAGGAGGACAATAAAGCTGCGTCTCACATAAGAAATCAAGTTATAGCTTCGGTTTTACTTAAAAAAATAAAAGGCTTAATGAAGTTGCTGACAAACCATATGATATTTGTAGTTATGTGGTGTAATTCTGATGACCCTCGTATTAAGTGACAAAAGAGTTCATCTAAAATAATTGGTTTAAAGCTTTTAAGTCTCGTTCAAAACATTTCATAAGCTAATTCCAGAAGCCTTATCAATTCTAATTATAACTTTTATGTGTATCTGAGGTGATTTTAATGATTTTAATGAAGGAGCACTTCTGGTTTGTCCAAGATTCAACCATGTAACTGTAGACTTAGGGCTGACTCACAGCGGTCTGTTTAGTCTACTTTAATTGAACTCTAGTTTGTCTAGAAAGTTTGGTCCGTTTGGGGAGGTGTGAATGCGCAATTGAACTCTGATGCGGACCAAATAAGCAAACTCTGGTCCGCCTAAAAATCTAGCTGTCGGTTTCGGTTAAAGTGAATTCTGGTGCAGAGCGAATGCATCTGTGGATGCAAGTGGACCAGAAACTGCTCCGAAATCAGGAAGTGAAGTTTAGTGCAGGACATTCTGAGTAAATATATCCAAAACTAACATGACAGTTTAGCACTAGCGGAAGAAATAGATTGTGGTCTTTTGCCAATAATGAAATAGAACTTCTACAATCGCTAAAATCTGACAGCACTTCACTTTTATTTAGATTTTGCAAGGAAGGAAGTTGCGCTCAGTGTCTTCTTCAGTAGTTATTGGTGCAGCACCATTACAGTTTCATTTGACACAGTGCAGTGGAAATGTAACAAATGTTGCAGTTTTGGTCCCTAATCAAATTGAGTCTACTGTACTGTAGTCTTCCTCCTTATCCATAGATCTTGTCATTGTTCTCATATAGCTCAGTCTTTGTTTCGTCTGATGATAAACCCTTTCCCCACAAAGTATATGGCTTGTCTTTGCATTCAGGTGAAAATTTTATTAAGTTGCTGTGTGATCTTTACACTCCTGAAGAAAGAGCAGTTAAATTCATCCCTAAAAGCCTCAATTTCATATTATAATTTCAATTTTGACAGTATTTAGCTTCATGAACACTGTGCATCTTTTCAAAATAAAGAAGAAACAGTATTTAATTTTCTTTATTGTTAAGAGTTTGTAGTCAGTTGATGATAATTAAGCTTGCTTTTCTTTTGAGAATGTAACCCTTTTTTGTCGTTTGTTTTCTTTTTTCTTTAGTTGGTCCAATTCTGGTGGTGGAGCCCAGACCAGTAACAGTGGATGTGTACTCAGATGTTACTTTGAACTGCAAGTGGGCTGGAAACCCTCCTCTTACCCTCACTTGGACTAAAAAGGGCTCCAGCATGGTAAGAGCACAGCATGGAAAAAAAGCCTCAATAACTGCACATCAACAGAATGTATACATTTATATTATTTATGTCCCCCCACAACTTCCAAATGGGACGAAATACACTAAACTTACCAAAACCTATAGTCACAGCGATAACTAATATAATGAAAATGGTAAGGGAGGTAGAAAAAAACAATCTCCAAAGCTTTTTGTTTGAGACTTAAAGCTAAGAGAGGCATCTTAGGGCCACCAAGTCTCTATAGAGGGAATCTATTTCAGTGCTTTTGCACACATCCCCAGCAGGAGTTCCAATAATTCTGGAAGGTACTGAAGAATTTGGCTTCACTGCGCATTAAGGAGGCAGATTTCTGAAGTGTTTGCTCACTTAAAGGACTTACTATTAGTTCTGAGACTTCTAAATCTTTAATTCATGCCCCAACCATTTAAGAAAAGGCTTGGGGAAAAAACCTAATGGAGCCTGCTGAGTGAATCAACATGTTTTATGAATTAAACATAGATCCTCCTCCTTCCATACTCCTTCTCTTTATTGTTCCCTTCCTGAATATCTTTACATCACAACCAGCTGTCTTGTTCTTTATTTATGTGTTTCCAGGTTCTCAGCAACAACAACCAGCTGCATTTGAAGTCAGTGAGCCAGGCCGATGCAGGCCAGTATGTCTGCAAGGCCATCGTGCCGCGCATCGGAGTGGGAGAGATCGAGGTTACGCTTACTGTCAACGGTCAGTTCATATCTGCACACGCTGCTATTTATAGTCATGCTGATATTAGCAGAAACATGGAGGGTGTAAAACAGATCTACCCTCACGGAGCTGAATTTTGAACATGTGCCAAGCTGGAAAGATGAATAATTAAACCACTTAGACCTCCATGATCTCTGTTTGGTGTCGTTATGTTATTCTCAATATATTATTTTTCATATGCCTGTGTTGCTTAGTTCACATTTGGTCAACTTTTAAATTTTTAAGATGTTTTCCAAAACATTTTTTCATACATAATTGTCAAAACCTGAATGACAGCAGTGGACACCTCCGCTTCATGGTTCAGTACTCATGGACTCATCTTGGACAGATTTTATTTGTTTTTGTAGAGCATAACTTAAAATTATTTGACAGCATATGTATTTGAAAAAAAATGCAGCTTGAGAAGCTAAATACCAATGTGCAATGCTACTTGACAAGCTAAAGCAGCAATCCAGTATTTTAATTCATTTTCCTTGGGACTATTTGGTTTTAAGCCTAAGAGCGAAGATAAGAAAGACTGTAAATATTAGCATCTGTTCAGATGTTTTTATGTTGTTTCCTTCAATAGTTCTTGATGCAGCGCCCCCGCAGGCAAGATAGTGAACTGGTTGCTCAAACCATTTGGTTTGTTTGACAGTGCAGTGTGAAAGTGAACCTCACCATCTGAAAATGTAACAAATAATGCAGTTTTGGTTCCAAATAGAACCCAGTCTACCAGACTATCAGTTGTGAAAACATCAAAAGATAATAAAAGTGCAAGGCAACGAATTTTTAGCTCTTAAATTAAATGCAGGTCAAACAGTGGTTTGGGTGGCAGAGCAGGTTGGCTGCAGACCTGGAGGCTTTCAGTTCAAACCCCACTCCCTTCCTTCCCAGGGACAATCAAGGGGGCAGGAAGGGCATCCAGTAAAACACGTCTGCCAATTCAGAGCGCATGCAGCTGTGGAATGAATGAGGCTGTGGGGCAAAAGGACAACAACAAATTATGTTTGTTTTAAATGATGCAGGAGGGGTTCCAGATCTGACTTTATTTCAGATGTGTACGAGTGACTATAAAATCTAAAAGTCCAGTGCCTCAAAGAAATATTCATACAGGTTAAGCTTTGTGGTTGTAAAGTATAAAAATGTCACTCTTATGCTGTAGGCTACCACAGAGTAGATGACATGGTTCTCTAAATTTTTAACAAATTTTAAAAAGTTAGTATGACAAGAATTGAGCACTGTCATTCTGAGACACTCACCACCCAGTCTTGAGTTGGAGTTATTTTTCAAAGAAGAATGAGCAAAAATCTTGAGACGTGCAGAGCTAGTGGAGATACTCTTACAAAAAAAAAAACACAGTTTTAATTCCACCAAAACTCAGAGGATTGAATACAAAGTAAGCAGCACTTGTCATATTTTCATTTGTAATCAGACATTTAATATCTCCTTCTGTGTTGTGCAGATTTAATTGAGGAACCTATTTGTAAAGTCTACAGATGATTATTTGGTGATTTTCTGCAGTTCTGACAGGTGAAGGCAACAATTTTGCTGCGCACAGTATTAAATGTGAATAGGTTCTGTTGACGTTGCCTAACCTGTTCCTCTGCAACGCTGGTCCAAACTGACAAAATACAATAAATATTTCCTCCAGCCCAATATTTTGCAGAAGCCAGTATTTTAATATCAGCTAGCTTCATGATTAAACTTATTTGAAACTACAAAACCTAATCCCCCAATTAAAAAAGACTTAAAGATGACCTGTGTTTCTTTGAACATATTAGGAAAGGTCTATGGGTTATACAAAATATGTTCATTACATTTTTTGCCCAAAATCTTTCTTGAATAACAAGATTTTAGCTTACTGAGTTCTGCATGTTTTGAGCTACTTTCAGAATGAGCTGTTCAAGGACCTCCTGTCACTTTAAATCCACATAAGCTGCTGCTAGCCACGCCCCACACCTCAACGTTTACACTCGTATGTGAAAATGGCTGCTAACGGATGTGCAGTTTTACAGCTGTACATCTTTGAAAAGCAGAAGTAGAGCCTCCTGCACAAACAAGAATGCAGCAAGTAGTTCTTAGGTAGTAAGTCAACAACAAAACATTTGTCTTTTCCAGCAGCCATTGTACGGTGGTAAAACCAGCTGACTAAATGCCCTGCAGTTCTGCTGGGGTTGCTAGGTGAGAGGGGCAGTGCCAGCTGATTTGTGACGTTACATATGGAACACCAAAAAACTTCTTGCCAAAAAACATCTGGATGTCCTAGAAGCAAATGGAAGTACAAAAATATGCAAAATATTAATTTTGCACAGTAGGTCCCTTTTAATATGAACAGAAACATCACAATATCCACTTCCTTTTAGTGATCACACAAATCCGGCTGCATCCTCTAAGAGGAGTTATTCATACTTTAGCAGAGAGAAGTCACTGCATATAACATCAGCCGGCCCGGCACAGCTAACCATGTGCGACAGCTTTTGCTGGGTCAAGACTGCAGTTGACACTTGGTTAAACACTGCCCTGCCACAGATACTCATGAGCTTAGCTTCGGATTTATATCTCAGCTTTGGATTTCCCCTGCTGGTTTCACAGCTGCTTTACTGTTTTGTATCAAGCTTGATCGGATCATATCGGGCTTTAATTGTGTGCCCCCCCGCAGCAGCCGAGTCACGTCCTTGTAACTTTTATTTAGTCTTGTCTCATCACAGAACAGGAGACTGTGTCACAGTCACTGCATTCACACTGTTTTATTCAGGTTGACAGAGAGCGACAGCGCTGCTGTAAGCAGATTTTATGTGACTTTGCTCAAAGTGTCGGTAAAACCAACAAATTACACAATCTTGCCTCTGCTGGAGTTTCATAAGTTGCTTTTGAAATAATAAACATTTTTGTGGAATAATCAGACTTAAAGGATTCTGAATTTATGTCCCAGATTGTGGAGAAAAGAAAAATGTCTGAACAGGTTTTTTTTTTTTTTTTTTTCTGACAACTTGCTGCCGTAAACGTTCAGTGATTATTCCTTCACATTCAGTTAACAATGCTCTGACACTTCGAATGCAGGGGGTTCTCTGACATGATACTGACTGTTATGTTAGCACCATTTACCAAATGTAAGAGATGTGAAAGGCCCGAGGCAGCTTGAATGTGCAAAAAGGGAAAAAAAAATGTTTAGCAAAGTCTGCTACACTTATTTGATCCAAAACATTGGAGGTAAAAGTCTTACAGGTGAGCATTTCAGATCTGTTTCCCAGCAGATGTTTCAACTTTACGGGTAGAATAAGCTCAGAAGAACTGATGAGATGCATTTCCTGAAGAATAATCATTCTGCACAAGTGGATTGCAGCTCTTTTTTGTATGTCCTTGCTTGTTGGCTGACTGAGTAATTCAATAGCAAGGGCCATGCCAGAACAGTGTCACTTTAAAGGATTTACTCAAGAGAGATGAAGACGTTGTAGAAGACAAAAGTTGGTACATTTTGATAGAATCATCTGGAGTCTTTCTGCTGAAAGCTACTGAGATTGAGATACAAATGGGGATTCTGTCTCAGGAAATCCATTTCCTAAGCAAAATAAGGAAATCCCAGATTTCTACCTATGGAAAATGTTAAGAAATATGAGGTAAAGGAGGTAAGGAGATGGGGATGAGGAAGGGATGTTAGGGGAGATCTGGGTGATGTATGAAAGATTATTGGTGGAAGCATAGAGATGCAGGATAAAGTTAAAGATGAGAGAGGAAGGAATAAGGTCTGGTGAATAAGGTCTGTATCAATGAGGGAGGTGTGTTTGAGAGAGGATGGAGGTTGGGATGAAGAAAGGGGGGGAATGAGGACTGAGGTAAGTGGAGATGAGTAACAACAGAGATGGATATGGGGACTGAAGGGAATTAGGTAAGGGATATGAGTTAATGGGCCGGGATACTTGGGAGGCAGACTCGATGCAGACGTCCACCAGACACCACATGGTCTACCGTGTACGCGTAGTCTGTGTCACAGTAAACTGCTTGATGGAAAACAGTGTCAAATTGTTTTGTATGCAACACCGAGCTCATAGGGTACAGAGTATAGGGTGGTACAGGAGTGGATTCTCCTGTCCCATCAAACTCTCAGAAAAAATATTTATTCAATCCCGATCCTGGGAAAGAGTAAAAACACAAAATTTCTGTCCCATCCCTCTCCGGTAAAATGACTCCCGCTCTTTTCTCGCTCTGATTGTTTTTCTTCATTTATTCTTTCAACACTATATTTTATCAGGTCATACTCCTGTAAAATGAGTCTACTTTAATCTTCATCTAGTTACAGCGAACTATCAAAATTGCCACAGTCATGTAATATCCAATATCCAGCATGTTTTTCCATAATAAGCTCAGGAACATATCTATGTTGGAACAAAAGTGAATCTGGATTGAACATTTCCCAGCAAAACTGAAACTTTGGTGAGAACCTCATGTTGCCAGCAGCGTCTGGCACCATCCACCTGACCTCTCCCACCAGAAGTCGAGAAGAGACTGGAGGCGTATCAGCTCAGTCATTCATGGTTTGATGTTTGATCCTCATTGCTCTTCTTCTTTGAATCCCAGCAGAGTGCAGCCAGCGGCAGCACTGTGGGCTTCTGGGTCATGTAGTTCTTTTAAGCGTAGGCTAGGTTAAGAAAACAAAAAAAATGGCGGCACCTGTCATGGCAATTTTGTCTGTTGTATCGTTCCCCTTCCCGTCTGCTCCCTTTTTATCCTGACCATCAAAATCACGTGATTAACAAACAGTAAAATTGAATCCTATCCTGCGGGAATCTAGAAAAAATGTCAGCCTGAAGTCGAGCAACCAGTCTCAAGAGCGAATAGCGTGACTGCCGCTCTCTGCAGCCGTGACAAGTGTGCGGCGGCTGCCCACACACATCAGATTTTGACTCTAGCATGCTACTCTTTCTTTCTCCATTATGCTTTTGAATGTGATTTAACCTCGGAGCACCTCAGGTGTGTATGAGTAATCCCCTTTTCTGCCTTGTCGTGTCTCTCCCAGGCCCCCCCATCATCTCCAGTGATCCAGTTCAGTACGCTGTCAGAGGTGAAAAAGGAGGGATCAAGTGTTACATCGCCAGCACCCCCCCACCTGATAAGATTGTAAGTCCGTCCTCTGAAGCTGTAATCTTCTCTAGAGTTGCTTGACCTCTTGTGATTGCATCTCCCTCACAGGGAATCCTGATCAAAGCTCCCAGCTCACCTGGAAAACACTCTCTCTCTTTAGCTTGTGTCACTCGGGGTAAAAGACAAGATGGAGGCGACACTGTTCTCCAAGAGTGTCACTAATATGTGAGAACAAGCTGTTTCTCCTCTGTAGAGGGAGGTGGGACTCATGAAAACAGCTGCTGAGGTGTGTGTTTGAAGTCAAAGAGGATCAGACTGAAGCCAATGCAGCAGAGAAAATTAGAACAATTCAGATACAGATTCCAAAATGTTTCATTTTTAAGTGACATCGGATGAGAGCTTTCAGCCTAAAATCATCAAGTGGAGAAAATTGTTTTAACATTAAAAAAAAAAATCTTGACATCTAATTTGCAGCTTTGCAATAAATGATAACCAATTTTCCACAAATCTTTCTTCCTTTTCTTTGCCAGTAGCCCAATGCTGAAAGTAATGACCTCTACAGATGTAGTTGGTCATTTGGAACGCTTTTTAAGCAGTAACGCCTCAGTAAGTGCCGCTGCAGCATTAAGGGAGGCTAAAGTAATTTAATTAATGGAAAACAGAGTAGCTGCAGTAAGCACTAAAGGGCACCAGGTGGCAAATGTGAGTGGTCATTACAAAATAGCTGGTTGGTCCACATCCTCTGCCAACTGGAAGCAGAATTGTGTCATTTCCATAATCTACTTTTGAACTTTTGCAAAATGGAATTTATAGCCACTAATTAGAGTAGATTTTGTTTAGAAATGTACATTTAGATGATATTCACTCCAAGAAATGGATTGCACTCTGTATAGCAATTGTAAAAAGCAACTTTCTCCAGTTTGATGTTTGCATCCTTTGTACCCACATTTCACTGATTAGAAAGCCCACCTTTATTGTAATAACTTCAGAGTATTCATAGCTTTTCATACTTTCTTTTTAAAACCTTTCATTCAGGTAGATTTTTAGAAAAATGTGCCTGAGGAATATAAGCAACTTTACACATCATTTTCTCTAGATGTTTGGACCAATCTAGTGTCTGCAACTTCAGTGACCAGAGAAACAGAAGGAGAAATGACCAAAGCTCTGCACTTTGCTCCATTTTCTGCCCCCTCTGCATATGGCTCATTTCTGCACTGGAACTCCAAAGCAAACTGTAGACTCAGACACGCCAACCAAAGTTAAGCAGCTAAACTTCCATCTGTTTTTGGTGTCCGCTTGCCATTGTCCTCTCTTCAGCAGCCCTAAACATCGCAGATGCAGAAGTGATCATGGAGAGGGTGGAAAGTATTTCCTAACAGAGGTTTCCAAATGTTTTATCACTAAATGATGTGGATGGTTTCATTTCACCCCTGCAAAATTGTGAAAAACAGTAAAATGATCCATCCAGGCTTTTGGTTTCAGTCGCAGGATGATAACGTTATACTTCCACATCTCAAAGACAATCAGACAATGTCTGTGATTAACAAAATTATTTGCTAAAATATCAAATATAAAAGAGCATATCAAGTTTGCCGTATCTTTGGTCCCTGCTTTGTGTTTCTGTGTTTCCCTTTTTCTCCCCTGTCTGCATGTGACAAACAGCGTCTTAAAGAATCCAATGTAATTTGTTCTGCTGCTGCCAGACTTTGTCTACCTAGGCAAACCGTATTATCACAGAGAGGCGATATTTGCTTGGTTTAGCCATTTTTGGAGCAGATCTTCCTTTGTGTGCTGATTGAGAATTAGATGTCGTTGCAAATTCTGAATTGCAGAGATCTTGCTAAGCAGATAGCTTTGTAAATTTTCCCCCACAGCATTATAGACAAAACACAATAAGTGTTTTGTCTATAACACTTATTAATCTAAACATATACATATATAAACATATACATGTTTATATATGTTTATGTTTATATAAACATAAACGTTTATGTTTATATCTACAACATAAACGATGTAGATATCAGATACGTCATGGCAACATTTATCAATAAAAGAAGAATGACCAATACAGCGTTGCACTATGAAATAGTTTATGTTCTGAGATCCACTTGAATGCAGGAAGCTGACATTTAAACGGGGTTTGAAAACGAGCTCTGAAAGAGATCAGTGACGCTGCTGACCTGACAGCCTCGGCCGGATCCCTTCAGAGTTTAGGAACTTTGATTCTCTGTTAGCTCTCGTTTTTGGCTGGAAGAATTTACAGCTCTCTGCCGGAGGACGACAGTCTTCCTGCTGAAGACTGGGTTACCAAAAGGTCAGATGCATAAGAGGTTGATGCCAGAAAGTCAAAGGTTCAAAGTGGTATTTTGAAAACATTTTTAAATATTAATGGGAAGTGTTGCAAAAAGATATGCCCCTGGAGTTAGGATTTCTTCACGCTTAGTTTTCAATAAAAGTCTGTTTGCTGAGTTTTGTACATTTGGAGCTGATAAAGTGAATTTCAGCTTGAGACATGTGAAATAGTTCGACTTAATAAGGCAACTGCATTTTTTTATTATCCTCTGACTGCAGACTTCTCATAAAAAATAGATTAATTGTGATCCAGGTTGTCACATTTTTCTCAACTCAGTATGTCGGATGAGGCTGCATGGATTAAGAGGTATAGATAAATGATGACTAGATGTGTTGTGTTCTTCTAAACAGCTGGCAATGCGTCAAATATTCTGTGCCTACTTCCAATAATTAATGTGAATGCTTCCGGTAGAAGTTTTGTGAGGGTAATAGGAAATAAAACTCCTTGAAAAAACTGTTTATACAGCCTGAACTTCTCCAAATTTACTCACTAATCTTCTCAAACAAACCTCTGAGGCCTTCAGGGAGGGGAAGGATTTATACTGAGATCAAATTACACACAGGAGAAGTCTTTACTTTCCCTAAGAAGTAACATCTCAAAGCAACAAGTTGTTCAGGATTTATTTTGTGGTATCTAATTAAATGAGTTGAATACAAATACAAGCCACAGTTTTAGCTTTCATTTGTTAGAAAAACATGTTTTTCTGTTACTTAAAATCCCAAAATAAATCCAGTAAGGTTCTGAAAGTAGCTCAGGCGTAAGTATTCATTGTTTAATTTTGATGTATTACACAAAGGGTATGATTGAAAGGAGTGCCTCTCACATTGGCTTCTTGGAAATTTGTAATTAAATTTCCCTTCAATTTTTCAGAATAAAAATGGATTAAGCCAGGGTTTGTTTTTTGTTTTTGTTTTTTCATTTCTACCTTTTCCTGGAAATCACTGGAAGCAATGCTCGATAAAACTACAATTTATTCTGAACTGAATGTTTTATAAGATCCTGGCAGTGTAATATGTTATTGAAACCTTCGAGAGGAAAAATAGAGGAATCTTTAGCCGTAACAAAAAGAAGCAACAAAGGGAAAAAAGAATAAATCCATTATTTCAGTTTGACGTCTAGAATGAGTGAAGAGGGCTGTGGGGGAGCAATAAATTGAAATCAGAGGAAGAGGGATTGAGGGAGAGTAAAATTTTGTACCTTTCAGCGTCAATTATCCAATTGTGCAGTGCCGACGTGACAGAAATCAGAGCTTTTAGAGCGATTCAGCCCACTGCTGCACTGCCAGCGAGCCCAGAGCGTATAATGCGATACGACATCATAGTCCAGGCTTAATGCAGAGACACGGGGACTCATAAAATATGGAGTGCGGTGCTGTGTGCGTGCTTGTGCACGTGTGCAATGAGGCAATGACAGACTCAGAAACAGCAAAAAAACAAAAAATAAAAATAAAACAGACCCAGACAGAAGCGATGCAACATAATTATTGTTAGAAAGAGAGATTTAGAGGAGTCGGCAGTACAGACAGACAAAAGGACGCATTAGATAAAACTGTCAAGAAATAAAAGCGAAATATTGGCGGGATTTTGGATTTGTAACTCAATGAGTCATTTTTTATTTTTTTTCCAACATCATTTAAAAGGAACATAAGCCTAAAATATGGCTGGATGCATATTTGATGTTGTAGTGCTCCATATTTAATATGCTGGAAATTCCTCCTTGGCACATTTTAAGTGGCAAAACCTGCTTGAGATTTGAACACCCATGTACACCTGCTTCAGCGTGTTATCTGCCTTCTGATTCCTTCATGAGGAATTCATTCCCTTTCCACTTCCTGAATTTGCAACATGAGAATTAGGTGCAATTAACCTTCATCAACACCAACATAACCAGTTTTTTAATATTTATTCTTGACCATGTCTTTCTAGATGTGATTTTTTTTTTTTTTTTGTAGTTATCAATTCTGGGATGAAGTGAAATTAGCATGATTGTTATCCTCTTCGAAGGAGCTGTGTTCAAACTGTAGATGTTTTTGTGTCCCAATCTGAAGTCGGTTTGGTTTTGTTTTCCACAGGTTTGGGCGTGGAAGGAGAATGTTTGGGAGAAGGAAAAAGGCACTCTGATGGAGCGGTACACGGTGGAGCAGAGCAAACCCCAGTCCCAAGGTGGCGCCGTCCTCTCCACCCTGACCATCAACAACGTCATGGAGTCTGACTTTCACTCTCCGTACAACTGCACCGCCTGGAACTCATTTGGACCTGGAACCATGATCATTACCCTGGAGGAGAAAGGTATGCTGGATCCTAACAGTGCTTGCTTACATAAACAGAATTAAAACCTCTTTTCAATCATCAGGATGTCCACGATTCACTGAATCGCAGAATTTTTTAAAAACTTGATTTCCCTGTATCTGTTACTACTTTAGCACTGCATGCTTAGTACTTGTGTGTTTTGGTTTTGAGTTTCATATCTGCACCAGAATGTTTTCTAGCAATCTGCAGAATTTTACCTCAGTTTTCTGCCATGTTCTCTTACATGCACTCAAATTCAATCTGTTTTTAACTGGTAAATTTGAGATTATCATAAGAGGGCTCTAAATCCTGAGGTTGATGTTTGATTTTGTTTGTAGGCATTTAAATGTCCACTATGAACCCTTTGCACAATTTTGAGATGTGTGCACACCTGGCTGCAATAACTGAGATTACATGTGGTGGCATTAAAAAAGACAAAAGACTTGGACATAAAATATACAACCTAGTTTTAAAGTATTTTACATTAGGTAGAAACAAATACTGGCATTGAAAATCTAATTGTTCATAATATTTGATCATAATTGCACAAAAATGTGAGTTCAAATTAAAGTAGACTAGTTCCACTCTAATATTCTATCAATGTTGGATAGAAAACGTTGACAGAATATTAAAATGTTCCATCAGAGATTTGTTGACTTTTCTGTTTTTATCAAAGATTAAGACTGATGTGATAAAGAAAATAATAAAAACTTTAGTTTTAACCAGTTCCCTTTTGAAACAGATGAAGTTGTGTGACTCAGACGGACCACTGCGTGTTCCTCGTCTTTTCTTGGTGGCTGTTTTGTTATGAAATCTCAGATCTTACATTATATTGGAGAAAATGGTTTCTCCATGCTCTGTCAGTCTGATCCTGCTCTTATTCTCTGCGCCGCTGCATTCCACAGGCTTTAGAAAATCTACCAAAACATCTCAGAGAGCGACAGAGTTTTGGATTTTTTCTTTACACACGTCCACTGAAAGCGTTTTCATCCCCTTGTCTGACGAGCTCGCCTTATCAACATAACCAGCCCTCAGAGATTCAGCTTTGAGCGAGGACACAAAAAAGGATTTTCCCTTAAAACTGAGCAGCATCCTCGTTAAGTTTTTGTGCAGCAGCGAAGCCGCAGCTGTCCCTCAACCCCCGACCTTCTTCTGCTTGTGTTCGTTTCAGATATTGTTCCAGTGGGAATTATCGCCGCTAGTACAGTGGGCTCCTCCATTCTGCTGCTTGTGATTCTGCTGGCACTCGCCTTCTTCTTCTACCGCCAACGCAAAGGCAGTGAGTTGAAAACTGTGTTTTTTTTTTTTATGTTTGTTTATGGACATGCTCACACTTACTCTGCCTGTTAGTCTGTCTTTCATCAACAACCCCTGCTCTGTCATTTTTATGTTACACGAAGTTAATGACATATGCCAGCAGCACAGCATTTTATTCAAATGAGATTAATGAATATTCATGCTATATGGCAATCGGCCTTAAATCGCCCACTTTATGTTTTCATTTCCTTTTGCTGACATTGACTTGCTTGATATTCTCTTGCCTCTTGCACACGCAGGATAAAGTGGCAACATAAATAAGAGCTCTGAAACAAAAGCCTTTAAAGGTGAATGGCATTTAAATCATGAATTTCTATATGTGTTATTTCTATAGCCAGCGGCAATCCAATTAGTAATTATGAGCACACACCACGCTTCGTCAAACCAGAGATCTAAAAGCCCTGTTGTGGCTTTCAGATGTTTAATTTCGAGCTGCTTCACCGGAAATAAAGAAACAGGAAAAGACGTTGAAGGTGACTGGCAGAGTCCCCAGAGGGATTTTCAGGGGATAAAAGTACATACTCTGGTTCAGAGCTGATAAACACGGCTACAGAAGAGATATCGTTCAGAAAGAGAAACTCAAACAAACATTGTCGTCTCTGCAGATAAACAGTCTCCTGTTTGTTGTCTGCGATGGAGCGCGAGACTTCACAGATGGGAATCTTTTCTTTTAAGGTTTCTGCCAGCGGAAGGGAGTTGCTCATGTTGGCAAACACTGAGTGTTCACTTGTGTAGACTTGTAAAGTGCAGTTCTTCAAAAATAACGAAACAATATTAAACCAATGGAGATTTTTTTAAACAAAATGTGATGCTTAGTTTGTAATTAGCAAAGAAAACGTATAATTCGGAATAGAAATATTCCATTTCAGCCTGTGTTTTTCTTTTGAGTGGCCCTAGATCCAGTATTTGCCATTTTGTTCAAACCTACTTCCATTTCCATAAACAAACCATGTCATATCCATGTATTTAAAGCTGTAGTATGTAACTTTAAGAAGTTTTTTGCATATTTGTTAAAACTGTCAATATATTCAGACAGTGTAACATGAGACAGATAATCTGTGAAAAGATCGATCTCCTCCACTTCCTAAATGAACTGCTATCGTCATCTGACCAAAAATGACCAATCAGAGCCAGGAGGAGGGGCTTAGTGCTGTCAATCAACCTGATGTACTCACTGCTCAATGTGCTAATGATGGAGAAACAAACCGCTGTTATAAATGGGCATGCTAACCAGCATTAGCATTCACAACAGACTCAGGAAGATGCTGCAGCATAGCAGACAGCCATGTGGAGTGGAGTGGATGATTGACAGCGCTAAGACCCTCCTCCTGGGTCTGATTGGTTGTTTCCAGTTAGCACTGGAAGCACTGGGGCGGAGGAGCTCGATTTTTTTCACAGATGCCAAACAAAAATGTAAAAAAAAAAAAAAAAAAATTATATAAAAGTTACATACTGCAGCTTTAACTGTTGTGTGTAAGTAAATTTTTTTCATAGTTAAGAATTTTGATGCATTTTAACAGATATATTCCAAAATAAATATGATTCAGTTTTGGGTTGTATTACTTCTTTTACATTGCACCATATTGTGAAAATTGTTTTTTTCCCAGGTCACCGAGGTGTCACACTCGGTAAACCAGACATCAAGGTAGAAACAGTCAACAAAGAGACCCACAGCCTGGAGGAGGAGGCAGCCAACGTCTCTACAGCAACCAGAATGGTCAAGGCCATGTACTCCGTAAGTAGACTCCCATCTGAGTCACCGGGGGCGGCGGAGAGGAGGCGTACGGGTCATTGGCCTTAAATGTACAAATACACAGACAGTCGGGGCGACAAGGCAGGAGGGGCTCACACACACGCACACACACACACACACACACACACACACACACACACATGTTTGCATGGCTATCTTTGTGGGGACTTTCCATTGACTTCCATTCATTTCTACAGCCTAAACCACCTTTACCCTTTTCCTAACCCCAACCATCACATACCTAACCCTAACCAAAACTCAATTCATACCTTAGCCCTAACTCTGACCCCTGACCCAAAAACAGGGTTTCCTCTTGTGGGGACCAGGCTCCGGTCCCCACAAGGAGCAATTGGTCCCCACAACGTAGTATGTCAGGAAAATCGTCCCCACAAGGTATTACAAACAAATAAACGCACGCACGCACCAAGGAAAAACTGAAAGCAAAAATAATCTTAAATGTCACACAAGGATAAGTATTTCTTTGAACCCCCATTCAAAGAAATTGCATACTAATATTCACACTAATAATAAATAAACAAACTTTAATGTATTTCTAGGAGATTTTACCACTGCAAGGTTCTGCATAATCGGGAAGTGGAAGGAAAATTCATGGCTTCACGTTTTGTATCAAGAAAAATCTGAAAATGCGGCATGCATTTTTATGTAACCTCTTTGCAGTTCCACATTTTTCAGGAAGTGTTTGTCGAAAACGTCTTTACCAGGATTTCACATCTACA
>NW_015114014.1:0-14987 GCF_001443285.1 Poecilia latipinna | reverse complement strand
GCTGCAATGTGATCAAATGTGAACATTCTCAAACATGAAATTCAGATGTGCATACTAATGTGGTACTTGTGAAATTTACTACTTCGCAAGATATACTTCTGTTACTGTTTCATGTCATCATATATGCTGTCGTGCCGACTAAAGTTCCCATGAAGACATAAAAGACCAACATGCACCCATTCAATCAAAAATACACACTCACTTTAACATTGTGCTCCTTTTAGAAAATCTCTGGATGAACCGGAGAATCTAATCGGCGTCGCCCCTTTGAGACGGTTTCGAACCGCGGCCCAGAAGCGTTTATTCTCCCCACTACTCTAACCGCTTCTCGTCTTTCACTCTCTTGGGATGAAAAAGCTGAAACTCTGTTTTCCTCTTCCCTCCCTGTCGTCCTCTTCCTTTCCTTTCTTCACCCTCCCTCTTTCCGTGTGTGTGTTTCGTTGTTTGATGGTTTAGTTTTTGCCCTCTGTTTCCCTCTCTCCCTCCACTCAGCCATTCAAAGACGACATGGACCTGAAGCAGGAGATCAGGAGCGAGAGCGACACGCGGGAGGAGTACGAGCTCAAGGTGAGATGAGTCAGCGAAGGGGTTTTCATGTGCTGACTCCGGAGGTTTTCAGGAAAACAATTATCTGCAGCATCTTTGGCATCATTTCCTGCATGTTGCATGAGCTTTGTGGTCAAGTTCATCTCCCAGTTCCTGTAAGGTCTTGTTTTTCCTGCAGCACAGCATTTTCAAAACCTGCCGAAAGGTTCCTGTTTGCAACAACAAAACTTTTATTTATCATGACTTTTTAAACTGTGCTGGGAAACAAAATCCCCTTATCTTAACGTGTTTGTTTCATAGAAAGGTTTTTCTCAAAATAGGTCTTAAATATTTAAAGCCAAAAATGATTCTGCAGTCGAGTACATCATTGCTTTTCCTTTAGTATTCTAAGCTAAGCTTAAAATGAATAAATATTTAGTTTCTTGGAAATTTTATGAACGTTTTCCCTTTGTGGTCTATGCAGAAGCAGTATGTGTGACTATCTGAGCATCTGTGGACCAGGACATTCTCCAGAAACGGCAAAATAAAGATTATGACATAAAACTGTATCTAGAGAGTTTGTGTCTGTATGACATTCTACAAACAGTTACTTCTCTAAAATTATATGAAAACATTAAAAATTATGTTCCATTGCGTCATTAAAACATTCAAACAAACATACTAATTTTTTCTTGATTCATTTGATTGCTGTTCAGCAAAAGCCTGTTAATCAGACATCAACTGGAATCAGATGTACTGAACCTAAAATGTATGGGAAGTCATATAAAATGTATTTTTATAGCTCAACAAGGCAGTTCAAGAGCTTTACACCATGAAAACATCATGCAGTCACCAACAAAATGAATAGATTTGCTTTTTCCAGATGTCTGAAACTTTTCTGTTTCTTACGACTGATATATTTTTTTTTCTAGGATCCAACTAACGGCTATTACAACGTCCGAGCCACCACCCACGACGAGGCGCGACCCCAGTCCCGTGTTGTCCACTACCAGGGAGAGTTTCGGCCCCCAAACCCAAACACCGGGCCAGGCGGAGCCACATCCGGCGGACCTTCAGCTGCGGTCAGCGGTGCGGTTCCTCCCAGCGCGGTGCCAGGCTCCAGGGCAGGCTGCTACGACCCTCGCCCGCCCTCCAGGATGTCCCACGCTACCTACGCCCAATTCAACACCTTCTCTAGGGCGGCACAGAGGCAGGAAGCTCCTCCAAATCCTGCTCTCCCGTCACCCGGAGATTACCCCGGAGGAGACTGTGGCCTGCTGGACAGCTCAACCCAACTGCCATACGACAGCTACGGATATCCCTCCCAGTATCCCAGCTACCGCATGGGCTTCGCTCCCACCATAGAGGAAGGGCCGGCCTATGAGATGTACCCGACAGGACAGGGGACCGGGTCGGGCCCGGGAACGGGACAGCAAAGTCCTGAAACAGGCTTGGCAAAGTACGGGAGCTCCACCCGCTTCTCGTACTCGTCCCCTCCGTCTGACTATTCCCACAGACACACGCAGCGAATGCAGACTCACGTGTGAGGAAACGCCGAGGCGCTTTCCTGGATTTGCTTTCGGCATCAGCAGTGTTTTCACATCCCGTGTAAATCCTCCCGTTCTGTGCGTGGATCTTCAACAATCCGTTCTCCATTGCAGTCACCGCATGGAAAACCTTTTTTTTTTTTTTTTTTTTTAACAGTGTGAGACCCCAACATTTAGGAAAGAAGCAATACATGCAGAGTGATCTTCACCCTGATTCACGCAGGCCTGCTGCGGTTACCCATCAACAGAAGCAAAAGCGAGATTCACAATCAGGAGATGAAAAGAAGAACAAGAAGAGCACTTTGCCAACTTGGACGACCTCCCATCACACCCTCCTGTTTCTCTGTAAATAATGTGAAATTTGGGCCATTTTAAAGTTATATTTCTTGTATAAATATATAAACAGCAAACCTCTCAGCAAGCCACACTTTTTACATTTTCTGACTTACATTGCTGAACACAAATCCAGACATACAACCACATTTCTTTAAAAAAGAAAATGCATCAAAGGGGCAGCTTGGACTATGAATATAGCTGGCACTTTTCATTAAAACTTGCTTAATGGCTTTTTTCTTACAAGATCTACCTTGATTTGAGTGGGACAGTTCGTCTGGTGAAAACATTGCCAGTTCCTATGTGCCAACACACACAAAAAGAATTAAATGGTGTCTTTTCTTTTTCAAATCGTGGACAATGAGGTGCTCCGGGTGACAGGATGCTGTACAAGACAAACGGAGCAGTAGCAAGCGTCTCTTTGCTCCTTCTCCTCCTCGTATTGTGTTTCTGTCATCATCATCCATTTCTATACCTAATATTTCACCTAAAGTCGATGCTATAGATAGTGTTTGTGAAATAAGGTGTGGTGGGAGCGCCTTTTCATTCTATACATTTCTGCAATTTGTGCAAAAAGATACCTCCCCCATCTTCAAGTGTTAAAAAAAAATATTTGTTTCTCTCACTTGCACAGTAGAATAGATTTTTTTCCATATTTATACTGAAGCATATGAAAAAAACAAACAAAAAAAACCAACGGCATTCAGAAACATTTTATAATATTTTTATAAGGAGTTGTGGACCAAAGGTTCAGCATTTTGGGTGACGCTCACTTTTTAACGTGTAACGCGGCGTTACGGTCGGAAACGGTCCGAGTTCCTTTAAAATGAAAACGGTTTTTAATGTTGTAGGCTTAACATAGAAAACTTAAAGAGCTTCACCTCGAAATAACAAGTATCCAGTTGATTCCTGCTACGGATATATTTGTTTGGCGTGAAACTCTTTCTTTGACTTCCTGTCTTCTGACTGGACTGCCTTTTTTCTAAAGCTGGTGACGACATTCAAAACGACGGGCTTGGAGCGAACAGCTGCTCGATTGGAGCAGCGCTGGTAACTTGAGAAGCAGCGAGAAGGTTTAAGTGTAGTCTAACATATCAAAGTGAGGTAGAGAGGGTTCTATCTAGCTCATATGGTACTTTGTACTATTTGTAAGTATGCTGTTTTTTTTTCTCTGCAACAGAAACTCTGCTGGTGTCTTATGTCTAAGATTTTTCATCGTGTCATGTCAGGTTTTGGTGAACAGATCTGGCCTTCAAAGCAGAACTTGGTACTCGAAACTTGAAACTCTGAGGGGATAAATCATGCAAGTTCCTCTCCCTCCTCTAAGTTTTGCTCAATGATGTTAAACTGTGGAGAAAACTGTTCTGTTCAAACATATAGCGCCCTCTACAGTTAAAAGAACCCCTTGTAAAGATATGTAAAAAGCCTAATTATAAAGGCATATTTTAATTGTTGTGGCATAATCTCAGTTTGAAAATGTTTTAAAAATCCATTTATTAATTTGAGTTCATTTATTACCTGAGAGAAAAACATGCAGCACTAATAACTAATTTACTGAGGGAATCACCTGGATTCCCTTTGCTCCACTTGGTGAGTCATTTCTGATATTTGGTCATGTTCTTTTTATCATTATTCTGCTAAAAGACCCAATGATGATCTATTTTCCATTTTTCTGGCAAAGCAAATCAGATATTTATTCAGAATATCCTGGAATCTCAAAGAATTCATAATGCCATGCACTTTAAAATCAACCTTTCGACAGTGAACATTCCCACAGCATCACAGTGGGAGGAAGTTGTTTTCTGCACATTTGTTTTTCCCTTCATACGAGACCCACTGCGAACTGGTTGCCAAAATGTCCAAAGCACTTAGTCTTTAGCATTTAGCAAACTCTGCATTTTGACATTTGTGATGGTAGGACAGAAACAGAAACATTTCTGTCCTGCATGCCTCCAAAACAACAAAATGCCAGTTAGGTTTCCTTTATGGTGGAGATTTTTTTCTTCTTTTACCTTCATTACCATCATTGTACATGTTGACAAGATAATCTTGGATGCTTATGCAGCATTGTTTGGTCTGAAGGTTTAGTCCTATTTTCAGGAGTGTTTACATGTGATGTCACTATTATAATAAAAAGCTTATGGATAAATACTTTGATAATCCCAGACGCCATAAAAAATTATGCAGTTTTAGTTTTCAGGAAAAAGCTGAAAACAGTGATTTAGAAATAAATTAGTATTTCTCAGTGTGAGATTATTTTTCTCTGCTTAAATGTACTTAAATTAAGTTTTTCACATGACCCCGATTTCTTAGCAAAAATCTCTGGATTGTAATTTTCTTACACCTCAGTGAGGTGTCGGTGTCGTCTCAAACGGATCAAGGTATTTCTTATTATAGTTTCTAACATCAGCTATTAAACCCCTCAGGTTTAATATTAAAGCATTTAAGCTTTTTGTATACTAAATAAATGAAAAACGGATTGATTTTTCTTTTTTTTCTTTTTTTTTTTTTAACCGAAAAGCCCCCTCTCCCCCAGTGGATTGAAGTTATTTATGTTTGCACTCGGAGCTCAATGAGATTCGACTAAACTGCTCTCTTCATCATCATACCAACTCAAAACGTTACATTTTATGGCGACAAGAATTTGTTTAGTGGAATACAAGAAAAGTGCATCAATAATCACGATCCCCATGTTATAAGCTTCCACCACATTAAGTTTGCTTTTTTTCTGGACAAACATGAAGACAATAAACCTTTCTATTGCACCCATCAGGAATAGATTCTATATTTCATTTAATACCTTTCCAAAAGTTCCCATCCTGCATGCTTCACTGAGCAGGTAAATTTAAAAGGCGCAGAAAGCAATAAGGAGTCACTCACTTGTATCTGTATTCTGCATTTTGGAGCAGTTAAAAATGATTGTGCATTAAATAAGACCCCTGGCTGCAGAGGCTATCAGCCACTCCAGAAGTAATCATTGACTGTTTATATTTATCAGTCGCCCCATCAACCCTTCATGGTATATTATGGTAATTGTCTGCAGAGGGGCTATAAAAATGTGTTTATAGCTCTTGTTTTCTATAAAGGCAGAGAAAGAAAACCACAGCCACGCCGGTTTGTATCTCAGAGGCAGCCTCGCAGCTCCAAGGTCACGATGTAAACCATGTCAGCCGGGGTAGAACGGCAGGTGGAGCTGCGTTTTAAATTTTAAACTGTTATCACCCCCCGTGGAGCTGTTCACTGTAATCTATTTACAGTCGTTTTACAGAGTTGTAGCTGAGCAGTATTTTGCATCTGACTTGCAATCTTGTTACCACCTTGTGGAAGGATGAGTGGATTTGACAGAGAAGATGCTGAGGCTGTGGCACGCATAGCCAGTCCATGCAGGTACTTGGGTATTATTACCTGTGGTGACATTACAGTCTGTTGACATTACAGTTCATATAAGATGTTAAACACACACAGCCGATGCAGAGGTACAGCAGTGGAAAAATAACTACAGGTTTGTCTTAATACATGAAAACAGCATCAAACCGTAGCTGAATTTGAAGGAAATATGGACACTTTTACCTCATTAGGTTGTTTTTCCGTGTCTTTTTTTATTTTCCATGTGTTTTTCTCGTTGCAGTGTGTGCTGATGGTTTCTTTCAAACTTGCTGCCATGTGTCAAATGAAAAGCCATCTGCCAGCTTCCAAATGTCAAAGACAAAACAGAGAATGAAATCACCTGAATATCGCAAACCTTTCTCTTGTTGCTTTCTTCCAGATTTCCATCATTTAGTCACACCATCACACAGTACAGTGTAGGTATGTCTTTCTGGCTTGCTTCTATTTCTGGTGTGTGTTTTATAGAATATATAAATATTCATGAGTTCATCATATCCACTTCAACCTTTTCCTGATTTATTTTTATTTTAACCAAATAAGTATAAGTATTTTGTATTTACTTTGTGGTACATCACCAGTTGAAGGAAAGACCGGTCCAAAGTGTCTTTCACATTGTAAAACACATTCTTTGTTGGTTCTGATCTAATTAATCAACTCAAAAAAAAGTTGGGTATTGAACATCTGTGGCCTAAAGAACTTGTCGGTCATGCTAGAAATAGCCTGAAGTGGGTCTCAACTAGGCCAACCCAGACCAGGACCGGGCCAGGCCCATGCTGGGCTGGGCTGGGCCGGGCTGGCCCAGACTGTCTGCAGAGCCTTGACATCCAGTTTTACTGTGTGAACCTTTCAGTGAGTGCCAAAAAAACCCATCAACTGAGCAGACATGCAAATGCAGCAGCAGTTTGTGTTTCTTCTGACCCTGTCTTTATGTGTGGGTGGATTCAGACAGACACACGTGTTTACGATGTCCAACTTAAAGATGCATGTGTGTGTGTGTGCGTGTGTGTGTGTGTGTGTGTGTGTGTGTGTGTGTGTGGGCAGTATGTAATCCAAGTCATTAAAAACATGTTTGGGTCAGTGGAGAGAAGAAATGATGGTTTGACTGATAATTTCATATGTTGGCCAGTCACTCCTGCGGGTATGAAGGAGACCTTTCCTGACCACAGCGATAAAAACCCTGAAAATGCAGATTTTCCTCCTAAGTGTAATTTTTAACAGCTCAAATGTTGTTTGAGTGAAATGTTGTTGCTTTAAGTACAGTTTTTGTTTAATATATCATCATGATAAACCTAATTTTTAACAGAAGAAGCCAGTATGATTTGGCTCTTTTCCTTGTCCTGCAGTTTTAATCATTTTTTATTTTATTTTATGTTCAAATATGAGACAAAACTGATACCTGCAGCTAACAACTAACACTGTTTGGTTGTGATGCAGATAACAATAAAACAAACATGTTGAGGTGAAGAGAAGTTTAACCAGATGGGTTAAAACATTGATATATTTTGATGTGTTACAAAAAAAAATTAAGGGTTAAAATTTTATATTTTATCAGCCTTTTTGTGTAGTAAGAACAGCTAAGTTCTGTATTTCTAAAAGGAAATTATTATTTTACAACAGCAACAAAATCTAAACCTTTGAAAGCATTGTCTAGAAAACTATTACAAAGATTAAACTGTAAATCTGATCCTGCAAATAAGTACATAGCCTACTAGAGTTTTTTTAAATGGGGACATTTAAAAAAAATTACCACAATAAGTGAAAATGATACATTTACTTATTTTAGTTTTTGCACAAGGTTGTTCTTTCATGTGTTAAATCTGTAAGCTACATTAATCAATATAGACGTTTATAACACACATGTACCGCTGCTCCAAACTTGACATAAATGCTATGCAAATTAATAATTTACCAATGAAAACGCTAAATAAAGTCATGCTGTACTGTGTTATCTGCACAGACTCACATCGGCATGCCTTATGCTTGAAGTTGCTGGCAGAGGAGGATAGCTGGACTTTATTTCTGATTAGTTCAGCCAAATAAACCATCTCATATCTCTGCATAGAGAATTGAACCTTCATCCCAAGATGGTCAGGCAGGTTTTAGTTAACAGTTAGCACTAGTTAACACTAAAACCGCATTTCGTCTTGACCAAATATTTTGATGTTTGCTGAATTATCTAAAGGTGCTTTTTGTAAATCTAGTTAATTTAGAGATCTATGTCGCACTTTTCAAATTAATGATATTTTTTCCTCTCATTTTAATTTTAGGAAAAGAGCCAAATCATAATATTGATTTCTTGGAGGGAAAAAAAAAAATCATGATTGGTTTTAAAACTGCTACTGTTTGTCAGTCAAACCCTAGTTGAATGGTGGACAGACGTTGAACGAGGAACCGCTTGGCCTTTGATTACGTGTGAGGAGTCAGAACAGAAAGCTTGTTGCTCATCTGGTTGCAGAGCCTGTCTGCTCTCTGCATGAGGGAACAAGATGATGTTCTGCTTGATGCTGTTGAGTGTCTGATTATCACTACAGTGAGAAAGAATCCATGTTGCACTTAAAACCGCGTGAAGTGGAGACGGAGATAGTTACGAGGCAGATAATGAGTGAGTTCAATCAACCGTATATAATCTTCATTCTCCAGTTCTTGATTTGTATCCCTATATATTGTTCACGTGTATTAAGTTTTGTTTGGTACTAGTATATTGTTTTTGTTCAGAAAAAAAAAAATGTGTGAAAACAAACTTACAAGATACTGAAATATTGTTTTTTTTTTTACGTTTCCTGTCATGTTTTTGTTCAAATTCAATGTAATTATTTTTTCACAATATAAAGAAAATAAAAGATGACACAGTTTCATAAGAAGTTTGCAAAAGTCTTTTATTCACTTTGCAATTAATGAACTCATTATGTGGCTAATTTATGATAGAATAATGAACTGAATTAGTGTTTTTTATTCCTGCAATAAGATGCTGGGAAGTTATTAAAGAATTTTATCTCAGCAAAGACAGAAGAACTAAAATCACCCAGTCAAATACTCTGTCCACCTCCTGTATGGCTGGATTAGTACTTTTTCACAGTACTGTGAGTTTTTCAATAAAGGCCTTTGAAATTCTTGAACTTCATTACGTCATAGAAACATCTGACAAAAAGACACAGCAACACTGACACAGTAAAGTTAGTAGAAAACCAGATTTCTGCCTGCATCAAAACTTTTGCCCACAACATGTTCGTAATAAAAGTTTGTGTATTTCACATGAAGTTTATTCAGGTCAGACTGACTGCAGTCAAACACATTGTTAGGAGTTTGTGGAGTTGAGCAGAGTGAAGGAGAATGTAAAAGTGTGTCTAAATTTAGCACAGAAGAATTAAGGAGAATAAAAAGCTGCTTCCCTGAATTTGAGCTCAGCGCATAAAGCCACAACAAACACCTGCAAAGTTTCTCCTGTTCCTTTCTTTTTTCTTCCTTTGTCTTGCAGCATTGCTTTCTTTTTCCTCTAATATCCATCTCTCATTTATTTTTCATGAAATATTTTTTTCTGATTTTCTCTCTCCAGCTTTGCTCTAACCTTCTCTCCGTCTCCCTGTCGCTTCTTGTTTAGTCACTTTTCAGGGTTTTCCTGAAAACATCAGTTTTCTGCTTCTAGCATCTTCTCATCTCACTCTTTCACCTCTTCTGCTTCTGCATGTCAGTACAGATTCTCACTTTGCCACATTTTCATGACTCTTTCAAATTTCTGTACAGCTTTTCATCCGTTAGAGGAGCTCTAACCTACTTTTCCTCAACTTCACCCCCACCTTTCTCATTGTCACTTCTCTGTTCTCACTTTCTTCTCACTCACTTTTCACACCTCTCTCTCTAACCTTTTGTTTTCTTTTTTCATATTTTCTCCTTTGCCCTGATAACTTCTCAAGCTTTCTGTCTTTAATCTCATGTCTATTTTTCCATACACTTTTTTTTAAATTTTCATTCCTCAACCTTAATTTGTTCCCCTTTCCTCTGATTTTATTTTCTGTTTTAAGTTTTTTTCTGTTAAACCTCAAACTTCCTTCTAACTCCTCGCCCTAATAAATCATCGTTTTGTCTTTTTAGTTTCACTTTTTTTCATCAGATTTCTTCAGATATGTTCATGATGATTCTCAGTTGATTATTCAAAGTGCTTACACAGAAGACAGCTGCCCTTCTGATTAATGCTGTTTTCTCTAACACCAATAATGTTATTTTTCTTATTTAAATTGTGCACATAAACATCTTTACACACTTTTCTTTCAAATTATATTTTAGTTTATTACAGAGTCCAAAATGCATAAAAAGAACAGTGTCACAAGTTGACAGAATATGACATAAAATAAGGCAAAGTAGTGATAGGGAAGTCTCCACAGGGAATGTGAGCTCTTATAAAAATTATTTATGTTTTTATTTATGCAGTGAGGAGGAGGAGGTCAGCAGAAACATTGTCTGAGAGAATAAACGTGGAAACCTAACAAACCGGCAACCTTCCCAGGGATTTAAAAACATATATGCACTTTGCCTCAGTCTGCTTGTGTAATTTATAGCCAAATTTAGTTTTTTGGCACTGCAATCCTTTATTGAACAGGGAAGGGGAAGACATCCAAAAATGTGTAGGAAAAAGGAAGTGAAGGAACATCCTTTGCACATTTTCTACCAATTGAGTCACCCAGAAACCAAAATTAGTGTTTTAATGTAGTTTACGGAGACCTTACACAAGTATTTTGTCTGGTTTCCAGTGCAAATGGCACAGAACTTGTAAAATAAGACAAAACTATTTCAAATGTAACTTTTCAGCAACATAAATAAGCTCAGTAATTCTTGAATATAAAATTTTAAAGTATTACTTCCATTGACAGGTTTATTCATTTCTAAGATATTTTTCCTGTTTTAAGTGAAAACAAAAATGCTTAGAATTAGTGGAACTAATACTGTTTGTACAAGTATTACAGACTTAAACCAGTTCATTTATCTTGCTGAAAAGTTACTTTTAAGTTATTTTTGTCTGAATAAAGTGAACTAAAATATTTCCATTATATCATAGACAAAAATTCTTGGTAAGATTTTGTGTTTTTGCAGTGCAGAATGATGAACAGCCTGTTTGAATTCAATTTTCAGTAAACTGTCTACTATCCCTTTGATTTTTCTTCGTCTCCTGCTCCTGTTTCTTTTTTTTTTTCATTTTGATGTCAAATGAGAGTTCCTCCAGCCGTTTCCCTGGTCTGAGTATTTTGATCATGAGTGTATTTGCTCCTTTCTCCTTTCTTCCTCTCATTCTTGTCATTGCTTCCTCCTCAGTTACCTTCACCTCTTTTCTTTTTCCTCAGGTTTTTCTCTACCCTTTCATTTATAGCCCTCCATAAAAGCTGGTTATCTTCTTCTTTCTCTCCTCACGTTTTTCATTTTGATTTATCTTCCTCCCACCTTCAGTTTTTTCTCTCCCATCTCTCCACATCTCTTTTCCTTTCTCTTGTCCCATCCTTTCAGTTTATTTCTTTGAATCATAGTCTCATTCACTTTCCTCGGTGTGATCTTTACCCTCTTTTCTTTTTCAATGACAGCAGAGAAAAATCAAGTAAAGAAATTACAGATATGACCGGATAAAAGGACAAGGACAGAAGAAAGGAGCACAATTCAACTTCACTTAGTGTGAACTTCTGATTATCATTTTTCTTTTCTTCCATTCTCGTCGAGAAGTAATATCTGGAATAACCTTCATCGCTGCACTGTGGACCCTCTTCCTCCCCCTCCTCTTCCTCCAACTCTTTTATTTCACCCCCTTGTTCACATTTGAGGCGGCTGTTGGAAGGATTATGGCCCCTCTCATGCTTGGCACGGCTCTCGCTGCTTGAGATATATTATCATATTAGTGGAAAATGATGTAATGCGTTTCAAGACATTTGTCCTTCGCACACCCTCTGTCCCTCCGCAGATGATGTCACAGGCTTTGTCTACAGGCAGAGAAGTTGTCAAGCAGATTGTGTGGGGTATTCCTTTGTTTGCTTGCTGTTGCTGCCACCCTGTGGCTGGAGAGCAGTATGCAGGGAGGAGAGGATGAGGTTCGAATTAGGATGGAGGAAATTATTTATTACTGATCTGGAGGATAATGGGACTCATAACAGACGTCCTTGGTGTGTCGGTGCTGACGGGTTCTGTTTGGTCAGGGACAGATGGAAAGAGACAGACGCATCGCATATGACTTGATTACAAATGAGGGTTAATTAACTGACTGGCTTGTTTTTATAGAGACAAATAGAAAAACCTTTGCAGAAACTGATGGAAACAAGCAAATATAAAAGAAACGTTCACTGATGAATTTCTAAATTTTTATTTCCAAGTGAAGCCAATCTTTAAATGTTTGTCTTGTCAAGTTGAATTAAAAATCACACACACACACACACACACACACACACACACACACACACACACACACACACACACACACACACACACACACACACCCAATGCACCTTTATCAGGAAGCAGAAGGTCACATCATCACAGAAACATATTTCATTTTGCATCCTGTCTACTTTGATTCGAGGGGCAAATCTGATTTAATAAAATCAATCAAACAATTAGGATATTATCCACAGATATGCATTTTATAGAGCAAAGAAAGTCCTTGCATGCATAAACAACAAGCTTCTTCATATCATATGTGCCATCTCGGTCAGATCAACACTTCTCTCTTCGCGGTGGAGGCTGGTTGTTTACAGCACAGCCATTTCCTGTAAGCTTAATAGCGTTGAACTTACACGTCACACCCAAACGTCAGCAATAGGGTTAAATTTAAAACTTCAACCACGTCTCTGATAAAAAGCAATCATTCCTCAATAGCTGAGAGCCCAGATCCTCTGTTTGAAGCTAATCATAGAACAAGGGATTGGTTTTTACCAGGCTAGCTTAATAGGGGTTTCCTCTGTAGTGTGGCATGCTGAGAAGCTCCAACATCTAAGAAATAGTTTCCTTTCTTTGTGTTGAAAGGAGTCAGTGAAAGTGGTAGAACACCACCGACAAAATCGCTTCAGCTTTGAATCCGTTAGATTGAGATCTTCTGGAGGCCAGTGGAAAACATCCAAATGTCATGTTCAAGAAACAGATTTGAAATGTTCTGAGTTTTGTGATATGGCGCATCATTTTGCTGAAAGACACCATTTGGTCATAAAGCTTTCTTTATAACCAAAGCTGTTTCTGGACCACAATCAGCAACAGCTCTAAGGAAGAATGTGGTCTTTAAATACCGCTCTATTGTTAATGACAACCAAAGTGCATCAAGTAGAGATCAGCACCTTTACACCACCAGCAACAGTCTGATCTGTTTGACACCAGTGGCTCATCTGACCCTATGCATGCTGCAGCTGAAATGGCAACTCACTGAACCAGGCAATGCTTTTTCAAATTGTTTATGTGTAAATTTGGTGAGCTTGTGCAAACTTTAGTCTCAGGTTTCTGTTTTTAGCCTTGTGGGTTTTTTGTTATTGTTTGACTCTGCAACCCATCTGTGTTAATATTTGATGTTTTGTGCATTTAGTAGATCAGCAGTTTCTAAAATTCTGGCACCATCATCAAGTTCAAAGTCTCTTAAATCTCATTTCCCCCCTCATCCTGATGCTCAGTTTGAATTTAACAAGTTGTTTTCACCATAGATGCCTCAAGCTGATGGAGGTCCAGATGCATCGAGTTGCTGCTTTGAAGTTGGTTGAGTTGTGGTTGAGTCTATTTGTGCTAACAAGCAACTGAACAAGTTTTCCTATCAAAAAAAGTTGACAGTGAGGTGGATATGCATGTTCCTAAACCACTGATCACCTGTTCAGTCTGTTCTCCACCTCTCTCCACTAACTGCTGGAAAATATGAAAACTGTTTTTCTGGATTATAAACGTGGCATTTTTAGACTAAAGCTACTATTATAATAAGGCTGCATGGGTTTAGTTTAGGTTGAGTTTTGAGTATGTATTTTAGCTTATACTGAGATGAACTGATTGGTCTGAATTGAGAGTAAACTGGTTTCTATATAATTAAACATGAATACAATCTGTCTGTCTTTATTTACTGTGAACAGCAGCTATACAAATGAACTAAACTGACTTAGGCAACAATAGATTTTCATTTAACATTTCACTACAGTTTGAGCAGTTCTGGCTTTGAAAAGTTTCTTGGCCCAGCTTCAGGCTTTAACCTGTCAGCCATTGATTTTATTAGTGAATCTTCTCCCACCAGTTTTAGCAGAATTAATTCGAAATGGCTGATCCTTAGTAAGCTCGGGGTTCAGGGCAGCCCATGAGCGCAAAGGCTTCGGGTCGTCCGTCTGCTTTGCCTGCTCGGTAATTCCACCATGATGTAATCCTAATATTCAATTCATTTTGTGATTAAGTTAAATGAGTTCTTCCTGGAGCCTTAAACCGGCAGGTATGTCACCTTGCTGTGAATTACTAACGACTGGATGGTGGTGCATGATGCATGCAAAGGACTCTGAAATAAAAATCAGGCAATATCATTTCACTCCATTGACCTTGTTAAACTTTTATGTGCTTCCATCTTCATAATGCATGGGCCCATCACACACATATTTGTCTAGGAATATTTTTTAAATCAACCTTAATGTTCTGGGTGACTTTTAAGTATTCTACATAAGTACAGTTTCCATTTAGAAAATAATTTAAAACATTTATTTTAGTCTGCTGTATTGATAGATATTAGTTTTATTGTTCATATCTTTAGTTTAGATTTCTCAGGCAGTCTTTAGGTTGGAAGGTCTCCTTCCCATGACCCTAATCTTTACCTCGTTCCATGGATTCAAGTTAAGAGCCTGGCTGGACTCCTTCACAGCATTAATTTTACTTTTAGTCAGAGGAAACATGTTCTTAAATTAAAATATGTCTTTAAAAACAAAGTTTGTCAGGAATGTAATAAATATTGGCCTTAACGCTATATTGTCTACACAAAAAAGTTTGCAAAGTCAAAATTAGCAAATGAGGAAAGCATTTTTGTACAATACAATTAGTTTCCAAATATTTTATGTTACAGCAATATAATTTAAACTAAAAGAAAGAACAAAACTTTAGTTTCCGTCAGTGCTTCTGTGTTCTAGGTATTGTATTAAACCCTTGAGTTGTAATGCTTTAAATCAGGGGTGTCAAACTCAATTTCACCGAGGGCCACTTCAGCATATTGGCCCCCCTCAACGG
>NW_015114013.1:171437-174701 GCF_001443285.1 Poecilia latipinna | reverse complement strand
AACCCAGTCAGAACCCAACCATCTGTACGGAGAAACATGGCATCATAAATCATGAAACACAGGAATCACCTGGTTCATGGGTAAATAACTGCAGGCGAACGCAGCGCAGCACGACCTCTGACCTTTCAGTGACAGGACAACCAGCTGGTCATGTGATCACAGCCTGTCAGTTGCCATGGTGACATGTTTTCATCCAGAAAGCTGTTCTGGATTAAACGATTTCCCATCATCCTCCAAGAGGCTCCGCCCCCTTGGCATTGAAGCCCCGCCCCTTCCAAGTGAGGCCCCGCCTCCTCTCAAGGTGAGAACAGTTCTGAACTCTTTTCTGTTTTAAAGACTTTTTATGAGCAAACATTTGGTCCAGTTCATCTCCATAGAGAACCTACCAGCCTGATCAGAACCCGATCAGAACCAGACGTCCATGCGGGACAGGAAAATTTGGGACACGCCCATCCCAGCACTGACCTGCGGCTCGGAGAACACTTCCTGGATGCTGTTGATTGGTCCGACCGGAACACCTGAGCCCTGGAACCTCCTCAGCCAATCAGCAGAGTTCTGCTGCATGAACCTGTTGGCAAACAGAACCAGACGGTGACCCGGCCGCCACACGGACCCAGACCGGGTCCAACTAACGGCCTAAACAAAACCTCTGGGACAGAATCTGCAGCAGCTGCTTCCGGTTCTGGACCCTCAGCTGGTTGGTTCTGTAGTTTGGGTTGGCAGCGAGATCCTGCAGCTCCAGAACCTGCAGGTCCAAACAGACAGAGTTAAACTGTGTGACACCATAGGGTTTCAATGCAGTGGCCCGGTCCAGAACCAGAACCAGAACCAGAACCCAGGGTCATTAGGTCTAGTAGAACAGAGTTAGAACTATCTGAGGAAATGGGTCAGAACCGAGCCGAGCTGAACAGAACCCACCTGGCACACCGTGACAAACTGCCTGTCGTTGGCTGCAGCCAGAACCAGGTGTCCGTCTCTGGTTCTGAAGCCCTGCAGACACAAAGCAGACACTGAGAGGAGCCACAGACTGACCCGGATCAGAACCAGAACCAGAACTTTGACTCTATTCATCAGAGTCTGTCTGAAAACTTTCCACCAGTGGTGGGAAAACTTCTGCTAATCAGCTAAAGCTAATTTTAGAGTTTAGTGTTAGCTCTGGAAACATTTAGCGTACTTAGCTTAGCTAATTTAAAGTGGATAAACTCTAAAGCGCTAATTTGATTTGGATGTTTATTAAACCTTCTGTTCTTATTCATGCTCTTATTTTGAAGTCACATTGAAGCTAATATTTATGATTAGCTCTATTAGCGTTAGCAGAGCTAACACTTTAGCTAGCGGTCTCACAGAACCTGCAGAGAGTTTCAGAACTATAATGCAGTTCAGATCTGGATCAGAACCAGAACCAGAACCTGGAGGTTCAGAAAACAAAACTCTAAAAACATTCAGACATGAAACCATGTCTGAACCCGTTCACACCACCACCGGCTGTGAACAGGTTCTGGTCCAAACAGACCGTAAGCACTTCTTTCTGATGATCTGGACGGGGAGAACGTGACAGAACCTCACAGAACCAGAGAGGTTCTGACAGCTGCTCAGGTTCACTCAGAACCGCCTTTGGTTCTGATAAACGAACCTGCTAACCCATCAGAACCAGATCCAGTACCGAGCCAGGTCAGAACTGTCTCTGCTTCCTCTGAGCGATCTTCATCTGACCTTTGAGGAGATTCATCAGCATCAGAACCGGGTCAGAACCGGGTCATAAGCTCTGGCGGTTTGCTCCCTGCAGGCGGAGCTGAAATTTTACTGAGACGAGATTTAATGAAAAAAGAACCTCCAGAGGAACAGAGGCCTCTTCATCTTCTTCATCCTCCTCCTCTTCATCGTAGTCATCATCCTCTTCCTCTGCAGACCGCCAGCATCTGGTCGCTCGGCGACACAGCGCTGCTTTCATCTGCTGCCCTGGGGGATTGTGGGTAACCTGGTCCACATGGGGACATGGAGGACATGTTGGGCTGCAGACGGGTCCCGGCGGGGAGGCTAGCGCCCCCTGCTGGCTGAACCCCCACTCTGAGGTTCTGCAGAACTTATGGACCCCTCAGAACTTTCACTTCCTGTCTGTGTCAGAGTTCAGCAGCAAACTGAGCAGAGACCCCAGGTCCAGTCAAAGTAAGGAGTGGAGACTCTTTAAATCAAACCAGTTAAATCTGGTTGGAGTAAAAATATCCCACTGAGAGGTGGATCCAGGAGGATCCAGGAGGATCCAGGAGGATTCAGGTGGATCCAGGTGGATCCAGGAGGATTCAGGTGGATCCAGGAGGATTCAGATGGATCCAGGTGGATTCAGATGGATTCAGATGGATTCAGGTGGATCCAGGAGAATTCAGGAGGATTCAGGTGGATCCAGGAGGATCCAGGAGGATTCAGATGGATCCAGGAGAATTCAGGAGGATTCAGGTGGATCCTGGATCCTCCTGGATCAGGTTGAGTTCATTGGCTCTGTTAATGTTGCCCTCAACTGCTTCACAGCCTGCTGATCTGAACCCAGTAACAGAACATGTCTAGTTTTTGTCTCTACTCTGACAGGGTCAGAACCCATAAACGGGTTCAGATCCTCTTGTCAGACTTCAGTGGTTTGGCAGAATCAACGTCTTTCATTTATTTATTGAACTATTATCAAGGACCGACTTCCAGCATCTTCATTCAGCATCAAAAATCTGATTTTTAATGTTTTTCACTGGATCAGATCAAGACAAGGACCTGAACAGCTGTCGCATCATGTCCAAGGTCAAACATCAGGACATCTTCAGATGTCCCTCCCTGAGCGCTGAGGACGTCTGGTGTCTCAGTTCTGCAGGATCAAGATGTGAAAGTCTGGACTCCTCCTGCAGAAACCACAGAACCACTAATCCTGTTGTTTAGACTGCTGTGATCTCTGAAGCCACCGCAGCGCTTTCATTCGCTCAGCTCCGGGCCAGGAAGGGAGGAGCGCTGCATGATGGGAAAGGCGGTTCACAGCAGGTTTAGATTGGGGAGCTGGACAGAGGAGAAGACCACAAGAATGGAGGCTGAGCCGAGTTCACAGGGAGAGAAACCTGAGGAGGAACTGACAGTTTATCTGCTGGGAGACCTGAACCGCCGCGACCGAGAGGAGCGTCGTCTTCCTCACAGAGGAACGTCGTCTTCCTCACAGAGGAACGTCAGAGGAACGTCGTCTTCCTCACAGAGGAACGTCAGAGGAACGTCGTCTTCCTCACAGAGGAACGT
>NW_015114013.1:166242-166988 GCF_001443285.1 Poecilia latipinna | reverse complement strand
GAGGAACGTCGTCTTCCTCACAGAGGAACGTCGTCTTCCTCACAGAGGAACGTCGTCTTCCTCACAGAGGAACGTCGTCTTCCTCACAGAGGAACACTCTTTTCTGTTTCCAGTTTCAGATCAGAACCTGGTAATCTGACCCACAACCCTGCGGTTCTGAAACCTGGTTTCACTTCATGACTCTCATCTGTCAGAGCTCTGCTGACCAGAGAGTCACTTCATTCAGGATCAGGAGAATCTACAACAGCTCTGTTCAGTCCGCTTCAACTCGACTCCAGTCCTTCTGCCTAGTCAAAGTCTGGTCCAGTTGGTGAAGTGTGAACGCTAAAGAACCTGTTGTGTTTACAGTGTTTCTTCCTTCTGCTCTGCTCAGCCTGACTTTATGACCAGCTAGAATCTGTGATCAACATGGCAGCAACAGAAAATTAAGTTCCCCCAGGTTCTCCAGGTTCCCCAGGTTCTCCAGGTTCCCCAGGTTCTCCAGGTTCCCCAGGTTACCTGGTACGGTACGATGCTCTCGTGGGCCGTCCCCCAGCGCTTGGCCTCCTTCCCTGCGTTCAGGTAGTTGGCAGCGATGTGGCTGAGGCAGGACACCTGGACAGGGACGGAGACGTTAACCCTGAACCGGTTCTGATTTTCAGGCCGGTTCTGACCCAGCAGACCAGCATGCTCATCTGGAGTCCAAGTGCTACAGTTCATGGTCTCCTCTTAGTTTTGATACGATTTGTTGATGGGAGCGTTGCTGT
>NW_015114013.1:154641-162574 GCF_001443285.1 Poecilia latipinna | reverse complement strand
CCAGCCGTCTGACCGGCTCCTGCTTTCATGTTTCAGACTAGAAGTGGTCATCACAGGCCTCAACCAGCTGATGACTGAACGGAAAGAAACGTTCTTCTCCCGTTTCATAGTGGCTCAGCTTTGAGTTTTTCTGTTTTCGGACGATGTTGGTGTTTCAGTCAGGTTCATTCTGTCTGTCTGGAGTTTTTCCTGCTCATTCATATCAGTGAATTTGGTAAAAACTCATTTTATTGTGGATTTTATTTTGTTTGGTGAATCTTCGCTCCTCAGTTTGAGTCAGACTGAGTCACGTTTCATTATGGTGGTCAAAACGTTCAGCAGAATGACGTCTGGGCCTTTAAAGCCGATCAGAACCCAGAAATGGATCCTCTCCGGTCCGGCTCAGGACCGGAACTGGTCCATCCGGGCTGATGACCCGGCTCCGTCAGACCCTGATGGCTTCATCATGTCGGCTTGTTGTCATATTTCTGCGGAAGTTTCTGGTAATTAGCAGGAAACCATGAGAGGTGCTGGGTAGCGCCGCCACGACGCAGCAGGAAGCTTTCCGGGTGGTTCTGTCCATCAGAACCCGGTTCTGTTTAAACTGCAGGAAGCCACAAGAGAGGCGGCAGTACCGCTGCACATGTGGAGGACGGAACCGAGACGCCATTAGGGAGAAAAACCAGCTGCAGTCAGGAGACATGAGAGGCAGACAACTGCAGCAGGCGGCTACGGATCAAAGGCATGGGGCCGGACTTCCTGCTTCACTCACTGGACTTCCTGCTTCACTCACTGGACTTCCTGCTTCACTCACTGGACTTCCTGCTTCACTCACTGGACTTCCTGCTTCCTTTTTCCTGCCAGTTTCACTCACTGGAGTTCAGGAGGAAAACCCAGCTCAGCCTCATGTTACCTGGAAACAGGAAGTGATGTCACAGACAGGAAGTGGTACCTGAGCAGACAGCAAGTTGCAGTCGATGTGACTTCCTCTTCCTGTCTTCTGTCTGTGCAGCAGGGCGGCCATGACGGCTCCGTGCGCGTACAGCCCCGTGGCCAGGTCCGTCATGGCGACGCCGGGACGTACCGGCTCCCCGTCCTGCCGGAGCAAAGCATCATGGGATCAGCTGGCGCCAGTTCTGACCCGGTTTGATCCAGAAAGAGCTCTGACCTCCGGCCCGGTGATGTGCATCATCCCCGACACGGCCGAGGCGATGGAGTCGTAGCCTGGAGTCCGGGCCTGAGGGCCCGTCTGGCCGTAACCTGAGACACAGAGACACTGGGTCACCGACCGGACCGGGTCCAAACCGTTAAGAACCAGAACACAGAGACATAGGGTCAGCAACTGGTTCAGAACCAGAACCCAGCTGGGTTCATTCCTAGTAATCTGCTGCTGAAGGTCGGCCTCAAACAGGAAGTTACAGAAAGTTCTGGAAAATACACGAAACTGGACCAGGACCTGCAGACGGATCCATGGATCTGGATCATCAGAACCGTTAGAACTGAGACATAGACTTGGTCCAGATCCAGATCCTAGTCCAGGTCGGGTTCTGTACCTGATACGGAGCAGTAGACAAGGCGTGGGTTGATTCTGCTGAGCTCAGCGTATCCTAAACCCAACCGAGAAAGATTCCCAGGCAGGAAGTTCTCCACCAGGACGTCACACACACCTGCAAGCTGAACACACACACACACACACACCGTGAATGTGAACACACACCATGAATACAGTCCCTGCCTGGTGACCCCTCGGGTCGGTACCTGCTGGATGACCTCTGCTCCTCTCCGGTGCTTCAGGTCCACTGCGATGCTCTGGAACAGAGGAATGTGGCTCAGATCCATATGAACTCAGCTCAGCTCCCTGCACTCAGGCTGTTACATGGAAATACAAACTTAATGTGGAACATGGACAGCAGAAATCTGCCTGTTTTCCAAATCCTCAGCTTTCATTTATTTATTACAATCGTTTAATTTTCTTTACGTTTTTGTTTTAAATTTAACAAAATAAATCAACACAGATGGATCTGAACTGGGTTGGAGGTCAAAGGTCAGACCAGATCAGTCTTTTTCAAACCGGTGGTCCGCAGGTGCCCCCTAGTGGTCCGCCCGGTACTGCATGTAAACGACCGTTTATTTGCCGTGACGTCAGCCCAAAGTGATGCTACAGCTAGCTTAGCAAAGGATTGAGTTAAAAATAATGGAGAACTGGCTTAAAACCGGGTTCTCAACAGAAAAGCTGCAGATACCGGCGGAAAGAAAAACTCCAGGGATATTATCTGACCAGAGGAATGTGAAGCTGCTGTCGTTCGCTAGTGAATGGATTCCTTTGAACGGCTCCATGCGGTAGGAATCGACTCAGTCAGAACTTTTCTTTGTTTTTATGACTTTGCTTGGTAATGAATTATGCTGTGCTTTCAGGTCAACAGCTATTGTTATTTTTATTTAATTAAAAATTATTAAATTAAATAGGATTTATAGAGATTTGTTATTTTTATATTTAATGGTGCAGAAAATTATTTTTTGCTTCTGCTAAAGCAACTCTAGTCCATTTTTCTTTAATTGTGCTTCTAAATCACAAATAGCCCTAAATGTTATTAATGCACATAACACTTGGTAGTAAAGACAATTTCTTTTTTTTATTTCCATGACATTATTGGTAACTTAGACACTTTCAGAATCTGTAAATAACTCAAAAGGCCCAAGTGGCTCTGTCGTCACATTTACCAAACGGCACCACTTCATCAAGATGAACAAAGAAAAACAACAATACGCGAGTTAAGAAGTTAATATTTTAATTTCAGGTTGCATCATATATTCTGTTATCGCAGGGCAATTTCACCTTCTTGTTCCGGTTGACGCTCAGGAAATAGACGCTCTCTGAGGCAACAAAGGGCGGACCCCAGGTTCTGGTGTCGTCTCCTCCACCTGTCCAACAGAACCACCACATCTACAACCGTCAGGTTTCCCACAGTCCTTCAGCCACTACCCAGAACACACCTGGGCGCTCACCTGGCCTCTCCACCTTTATCACCTCGGCTCCCAGGTCTCCCAGGATCATGGTGGCAAACGGACCAGCCAGAACCCTGCACACACCCAGACACATGTCAGCCTCCAGGTGGACCAGAACCAGCAGCGGTCTGCGGAGCTCACCTGGTCAGATCCAGCACTCTGACACCCTCTAGTGGCCGAGCAGCTCCTGCAGCATATTAAAAACACCACCAAGTTATTGCTTTAGAAAAAACAGAAAGTTTTACATCCAAAGTTAAATATTAACAAAAATTAACCTGATTTAAAAACTAAAGTTATATTGTTATTTTAACTGAAATTTATATTTTCTTCGGTTAAATAAAATCCCTCACATTTTTTGTCCGAAGGACCTTAAACTACAGAATTAACATTTTATTGTTTATAACTTAATTTCATCATAAATCATTATAAACTAAGTCATCAATAACGATAATCCTCTAACAGCAGGAGAACTTGCCTTTCTCAACATGGCGGACGGGCTGACGTATTGTTTCCAGTTGCTTTAAAGCTAACCTTGAACAGGCCAGAATCTTTAACCAGCAGCAGTTTAAAGGGACGCATTTATTTAATAAAGTCATAAACATGTTCTGGTCCTAATCCTGTCCGGATACCTGCTGGTTCCGATCCATATTTCAATGAGCTGATTGACCCCCGACCAGAGATGCTACCATTAGCCTGCTAGCAGCAACTCCGGAGCAGTACCTGAGTTTGTGTCCGAGCTTCGCCGACTGCTGTCCGGATACTTTGGAGCCTGGTTCCGCTGGAGGAGCGCTCTGAAGCCCGAACGGTACCGAGCCCTGAGGACGCTGCGTAAAGCCCTGAAGCTTTCACACATCTTCTAACCCTGCTAGCATCAGCCTGAAACCACGCTATCACTTCCGGTAACAGACTTTCAAAGTAAAAGCAGATGAGGTGGGTTTGTTTTGGATCTTTAACTAACAGATGGTTTACAGTTTAACTCCTGTCAGAACTGCTTCATGGATAAAACTTAATGATTCATGATCAAAGTTCAACATTTCCTACACTCAAAGTTACATTTACAGAATAAAATCATCTCACTTGTTCAGTTTTAGAAGCTGCATTTTAACCTTCATGTTACTAGAAATATATCATCTAGATCAGTGGTGCCCAAAGTGGGTTCTCGAGAACACCGGCATCCTGCATGTTTTAGTTCTGTCCCTGGTGGTAACAACCTGTTCAGCATGTCAGTGTTCTTAGGCCTCTAATGTATGGAGAGCCATTTCAGCCAAAATTAAATAAATAAATGGGTGAAATAAATAAACAAATGAGTAAAATAAATCAATAAATGAAAAAAATGTGAAATAAATAAAAATTAGTTAAATAAATAATTGTCAATTTTATTCCCATTTATGTTTGTTCATTTATACATTTATTTATTCCCAGATTAATTTAACCATTCTTCATGTTCCCATTTTCATTTGTCCAATTTTAATTTTTCCCTTTTTTGTTTACCCATTTTTCATTAATCCATTTTTCATTTAACCACTTTTCAATTTTTTTTTTCATTAACCCATTTTTTATTTTTCATATATCAATTTTTCCATTTCCCATTTTCATTTATCCATTTTTCATTGTTCTATTTTCCATTTAACCACTTTTCAATTTCCCTTTTTTATTAACCCAATTTTTGTTATTTTATTTTTCATATTATTCATTCTTCAATTTCCCCTTTTCATTTAGTATTTCCTTATTTATCACATTCTATTTTCCCGCAAAACTCCATGCTTCAAGAAAGATGGTGACCTACTAACGGGTTACCAATAAGCTGAAGCGACTCTAAACCTCTCCTACCTTTTTAATGTCATTTAATCAACCTGTTGCCATGGCAACCGCCTGAGCCCCACAAACCCAGCAGAGATTAGTTAAAAACAACGGATTCAGTCCGTTAAGATTTTAGGTTTTCAGGCCTCATATTTATTTCTCCTTAAAAAGCCTCTCCTCTCATGAACACAGCGGTGGCTGATTAGCCAATTTAAACTTATGCTCTGCTCATCAGGGTCTTTGAGACCCTTTTTACTTTTGTAATGGTCCCGAAATGCACAGAAAGGCGCAACACCTTTTAAACAATAATTACTGAGATTATTAATTTTGTTGGGCCATTAATTTGAACACGTTTTGTTGATTTTATCCTTAATAAGATGTATTGGACGCGCTGGTCTCAACATCCTGGCGGCGTTCAGTTTGTCACCTAGTGCCGAGATCAACTCAAAACCTTCCGCGATCGTAATTGAGCACCTATTGATTAAATATGACTGTAGTTGGAAAACAAACATCAGCGTTAGCTTACCGTGCAACGTCTGGGCAACCGGAGGATCCTGGACGGACAGCAGCGGTCCACCATGTCTGAAAGATGGCCTCCGATGCAGATCTCCAAGGCTTGGCACTCTCACTCTCTCAGCTCGATGCTCCATAGAGCTGCCTCTGGACAGTGGCGCAACTGCACATTATTCAGGTGGACGCGAAAACATGAATCGGCTCTAGTCCATTGGTGGGGACATGTCCACACTAGTCCATTGGTGGGGACATGTCCCCATCAGTCCTTCAGGAAGTTTCGCCTGTTCCCAGACCAGCTGTTGGAGTTGCTGAAATCTTCCATTAGAAAATCATTTTCACATTTCTTCGGTTTGCTGAAGTCATTCTTTGCTGCTTCTTCTACTGAAGAACAACAATCAGTCCAGACCAGGATGTTACTGGGAACACTGGGACAGGAAGCAGATCAGAGACCAACTCTTATAAAATTATTCTCTGTTCACGCCGACACGACACTGGTGGGCCTCATCAGAGACAACGCTGACTCGGCATACAGAGAGGAGGAACATCAACTCATCAACTGGTGTGAGAGAAACAACCTGCTACTCGGTGTCAACAAAAGAAATAACTGTGGACTTCAGGAAAGAAAAACCAACTCACATCCCACCATCATCAGTGGCAGCACAAAGTTCCTTGGAGTGCGCATCACAGACGACCTCCCTGGTCAAAAAGACTCAGACACGACTCCACTTCCTGCGGAGGCTGAGAAGAGCCACCCTGCCCACATCTGCTCTCAGCTCCTTCTCCAGGGAGCCACTGAGAGCATCTGACCAGCAGCCTCTCTGTCTGGACAGCAGTTGTCTATCTGCAGACAAGAAGCCACTCCAGAGGAGTGATCATCAGATCCCTAATCCTGTTCCAAGAGAGCAATGGACATACTGAGACCCCACTCAGCCTGTTCTCCCTCTACCATCAGGGAGGCCACCGCAGCTTATGGTGTCGCACAAGCAGACTGGGAAACGGCTTCTTTCCACAAGCCATCAGACTCATCAACACATTGAAGTAAATGAACATTTCCTTCACACACCACTTGCTCTTCAGTCTTTGCACCTTGCATTCAGCATCTGCATCACCTCACATTACCTGTATGTCCACTGATTGCACTTCTGCTGCTGTGTGTATTTATTGTCCACCTATATATTCTTCTTATTGCAGTGTGTGTGGGGGAGTTACTGTCAATGTCTTATTTATAAGTTTATGTGTTTAATTTAATTGCACATTGCAGTCTGGTGAAACGCAACTTCAAACTTCTGTGTTAACCTGTTACATAGGTCTTTGGCAATAAAGTTCACTTGACTTGAATGTCTATTTGGATGGGTTTATACATTTTATCTTTGATTACTAATTAATTATCAATTAATTTATTAATTTCTCAATAATTATTTCTCGTGATTAATTTCTTTTAATGAGCAGAAAAAGAAATTCAGATCTACCAGATTCCAACATTTTAACATTAAATAAACCATTTTAATGTCTAGCTTTATTAATGCTATATAATTTGACATATTTTCCTTCTTTAGAAGTTAAATATGTACATGATGTGTTTGATGTGTAAAATATTTGGTTTAATGTTTCTGTTCTTCCTGTAATAACAGCTGATTTGTGCTGCCCTCTGCTGGAGGATCGATGAATCTCATCGGGTCTCAGATTCTGGTGCAACTGAAGGAACAAACAGCTGATTTTATCTGAAACTGTAGAAAACTGTTGATCTGATCCTGAAATGTTTTTATTTAGCATAAAGTCAAAAAGGGCGGATCAGACGAGGTTTCTGTTCTGGTTTGTAAATTTGACGTTAGAACCAACCAGAATTTAACTGTGTTAACATTTGGATGAAAATCAGGGATTTCATTTCCTCCTTTTAGAAATGACTGGGTGAAAAGTGATCAGACTGATGTGAACAGATGGTTTCCTTGTTTTTACCTGCTGCTGGTTCTGTGAGCAGAACCATCCCGGACCTGAACAGAACCAGAATCTCCTGAACTGACTGCTGCGTTTCCTTCAGCAGGAACCAGGAAGGTCCAAACATGGATCCAGCAGCTGGAAGGAATCTTCTGCAGGAGAGCCTGGAGCTTCCTGGACGGTGTCCCAGAAGGGACACAGGTGTGTGATAGGCAAGTTCTGAACCTACATAAAAGAACCACAGACAACGTATATTAGCTTTCAATCAAGCTTTTGCTAAAGCGAGAAGACTCAGCAAGCTGCTCCTCCAAGCCGTTCCCTGGGTTCTGAAATCTGTCAGGTAGAGCTCGTCTTTGTCAGAGAAGAGAGAGATAAAAAGGAAAGGCAAGTTTTGTCTCTACACACAGGTCATCCAGTCCTTTCTCATGAGAGCGATTTCTCCCAAGGACGGGGAGAACAATCTGTAATTAGAGATAATCATGCTGCAGAGCGGCCCCACCGTGATATGAAAGTATAACATTAGTGGGGCCCACAGGGTGAGGGGCCTCTGAAGGAAGTCCCGCCCACCGTTCCTCGTCATGGCTGACATTCGGTGACATACGTGTTCATGTTCCATAGAGATGAACACGTAGACGCCTCATGGGGCGGGTCATAGGTCATGGAGCGGGTCATAGGTCATGGAGCGGGTCATAGGTCATGG
>NW_015114013.1:147756-150483 GCF_001443285.1 Poecilia latipinna | reverse complement strand
GGGGGGGGTCATGGGCCATGGGCAGGTTCATGGGTCAGGGGGCGGTTCATAGGTCAGGGGGCGGGTCATAGGTCATGGAGCGGGTCATAGGTCATGGGGCGGGTCATAGGTCATGGGGCGGGTCATAGGTCATGGAGCGGGTCGGCCCGTTGCTGCGATACGTCACAGCGTCCGCCATGTTGAATGTGGAATATGTGCCAGTAAGCTAATACAAGTAAAAGGACCAAACTTCACAAAGTGCCGTTCTACAAAGTTTTTTAAATTAATTCCTGTCATTGACACATTTTCTCACACACTAATATATTTGGTAATCAGAGAAATGACTAAAGAGAGTTTCTAACTTTTGATGTGATTAATTAATTGTTTTGGGGCATTTCTGAATAAAGAGCACAATGTTTTATTTGATAGAAATTATCATTTTTATATTAACATTGATGAACAGACATTTTTACAGTGTTTTATTAAAGAACATATTAACATGATTCCATAATTTAATGTACATTTAACATTTCAAGACAAAAAACAATTTTCTTGTATTTATTTTTATACATTGAGAAATGACTTTTTATCAGTCATTGTCAAACATTAAACTATATATTTTTCTTACTTTTTTCCAGAGAAAAAATATTTATTACAGTATGTAATGGAAACAAATTAATTTACCAGCACGTCCTTAACTGTGTTGATTCCTCTCTTCATCAAGAAGAAATCCTGTGATTTTCATAACATTTGCTCTTTATTTGCCAAAGTTAGGAGGGACAACAAAATATTTTAGCTCTTTCAGCCGCCTGAAATAATCTGTTCCCCCTACATAAAATGGACATGTACAGTGAATTACTTTCTTTGTTACCTAAACTTTGAACCATTAAGTGAAGCTGTTTATTTCAGTTTGCAGAAAAACTAACAAGTGGTTGTGGATTTTCCTGCTTCCACTGCGGCGTCTACAGCATGAGGTTTACATTGCTGTGGGACTTATTCTTAACAGTGGTGATTATAACATTAATATTCTTATTTTGAGTGTTAATGAAATTTTTTTTATCATGACTATAATTTGTATGTTTTGATAAAAAAAATATGTACTTAGCCAAAACTTAATACATCAACATGGAATATGAAAACAGTTAAGAAAATTGTTTGTCTATAACTTAAGTACAATAATTTCATTTTGTATAGTTATTAAAAGTAGATGCGACATTTCAAATCTGGGCTAGATTATTCTCCTCTTCAACAAGAGTCTTTATAACCATGTTTGTGAAACTTTTATCTGATTAGTGAAACTTCAAAAAAGGGCAACTTTTGCCCTTTTCTTCGGTCTTGTGTAACGCTAACTAATGGGCGAGGCTACGGCCAAATATAATAGTAGGCCGTCAGAAAGTTCGGCTGTGGAGCCCGTGTGTGTGTGTCTGTGTGTGTGTGTGAATAAAACACCATCAGACAGAAAGTAAATTCAAATTATTGTATTCAAGCTTATATTTTTGCATATATTTAGGAAGGTATTCAGTAATAATAGTATTGATAATAATAGTGATTTTCTATGAGTATATCCAATAAACACAACAAGAAGAAACAACAACAACAAAACAATAAACCCTGATGACACCCAAGAGTTTTTGTTTCCTATTTTAAGTCCGTTCTTGAATCCAGGGTGATTAATGGTCCATCAATCAATAACCGACTGTTTTTAGTCCATGATCCAAGGCAATAGGTCCAGAATGCACAAAGTATTTTGGTTCAATTAAGTCCTACCGCAAAGCTGCGGTGACCCTTAGCTCGCCATCCTGGGTTGAAACGGGGTGGAAAAAAACCTGACCTAAACAAGGTCATAAAAATAAATAAATAAATTAGCATTCACATTTAAACAGGGTTAAACTGTTATCCAAAATAGCTCAACATTCAGTAATAAAAAAAATAGCTATATTCCATAGAATATTTCTCAGGAATCATTCAAATGAATTTCAAGTTAAGGATCACATTACAGATCCAAATAAAGTTACAGATCAAATTAACGTGCACTTTCAAGTTGTATGCAAGTTTAATTGACATTAGAGTCAATTCAACTTAATTGACTTCAGTATTGTTTCAATAAACAATTAATTGTTTTTATTTTTTTCTTTTGTTTTGTTGCGCAACTCCAAAGAAATTAACCAATTCCAGAGTTCTATTGGCCGTTAACAAAATCAATGAAAAGTAACTAAAACTATCCTAAAAGGATGAATTTACAAAAATCAAAGGGCCTATTTAATATTTTGAGGATATATAATCTATTCGGCCACAAAATTAACAAAAAGAGAATGACCTTTTAATCAATAAGACCATTTTTCAATCACTAATACATAGATTGAGTGGGCGTGTCGCCACCGCATTTCTATTTAAAAAAAAAAAAAAAAAGTACATAAAACAAATAACTCACCATCAAGCGGTTGCCAGAAAACACCCAATATAATCCTTCGGCTGTGTTAATAAGGCTCGATCCAGCCGCATTCTTCTGTGGTTTTGGAAGACGCCAAGACAAGCAGCGATGGAATTCTTCTTCTTCTCTTTTATTATGGCGGATTGCAGCAACTTTAAGGTGCATACCGCCACCTACTGTACACGAGTGTGTAGCAACATTTCTTTACATCTATTAAATTCTATTTATTATTCTTGTATTTCGAAGAAAAATAAATAATGCTTTTCTCAATCTATAAATATCCATTATGTTTCCTTCATTTCCTAATATTCCTTCCA
>NW_015114013.1:137901-144667 GCF_001443285.1 Poecilia latipinna | reverse complement strand
TTATTATTCTTGTATTTCGAAGAAAAATAAATAATGCTTTTCTCAATCTATAAATATCCATTATGTTTCCTTCATTTCCTAATATTCCTTCCAGACTCCATGCCTGACCTGTCCTTCCTCCCATTCTTTTCAAATTCTGCCTTTCAGATTCACATGTTCTACATTTTCTTTCTCTCCACATCCTTCACATTTATCATTACTTTTCTTCCCTATTTAATATAAAATATCATTTAAATAGGTATGACCTGGTCATAATCTGGACATTATTATTTCTTCCCTTCTGTTTCTCTCATTAATATTTCTAATTAATACTGACTTTTGTACTTTATATAATCTTCTCCTTTCTTATCTTCATTCCACCTTTTTTACCATTTTTCCATTTCTTTACTCTTAATAAATGATTCCCCTTCCCCCAAAGGAATTATAATCATTGTTGCCACCTCTAAAGCCCTTTTTGCTCATTTATCTGCCTTTCATTTCCTTTTACCCCTTCATGAACTGGTACCAGCAGAACCAAACATCGATGCCACCTCTATATAATCTATATAAACTATGCTGAGTTTCTAATACTAAATCTTTCCTATTATTTCCTTCTCCCTGAATACTTTCTAAAACTGCTGTAGGACCTGTGCATGCCACCACCTGTCTGGTCGAACCTCCTCTGTCCACTGTAAGCTGAATATACCTGCCATCATTTCTGCTGTGGAAACAGACAGGTGATCTGATCATCTTTTAGAAATGTGAATTTCAAACTCTGGTATATTTATTCCTATTCCCACACATCCTTTAAGATTTTTAGAACCATCTGAATAAATTTTGAGGTAATTATAATATGAGTTTCTTAAATATACATCAGTCTTTCCCCCCATTTCATTTAAACTCCAATCATTTTTCATTTTAAGAAATCTCATGTCTACATTAACCTCAGGAAGCAGCCATGGAGGAACAACACCAATCGGATTAAACTGAGATATTTTCTTATCCTCTAATCCATACACTTTGGTCAGTTTACTTATCATCCATCCAAAACCATTAACTCTGGAACTGCATATCCCCAACAGTTTGGTAATATAGTTGAAGTTACATTCTCTTTTCATTTTCCTCCAATAAACTAAAGCTAATTTAATTCTTCTCTCTCCAGTCTCTGTTAGAAGAGCGTTAATACGTGTCGTTTTCACCTCCTGTACATATAAAGCCCAACTCTGCAGTCCATCTGTGTTTTGTAGTGTTTTAGCTGCTGCTCCATGTATAAAACTGCCATAATCGATTATTGATCTCATAAGAGCCCTATGTATGTTTAATAATGACTGTCTAGTTATTTCCAGCCACAGCCTTTATAGATTTATAACTTTCTTACATTTAGTTTCTAAGTTATCTAAATGTGTTTTCCATGTATAAGAACTAACCATAATCCTAAATATTTAAATTCTTTAACCATTTCCACAGGCTGTTCATATAATGTCATTGTTCCTGTATCAGTATTTCTCTTATCTCTAACAACCATAAAACAAGACCTGCTTGCTGATAATTCATAAGACCATTTTTCTACTTTATTAATTGCCTTCTTAATATTTCCTACATGTTTTATATTCTTCCCCCTCATCCATTTGGCCCCATCATCTGCATACACTGCAGAGTTTATACATTTATCTGTATCAGAAAAAATGTCATTAATCATTATGTTAAATAAGATTGGACTAATTGCACTACCTTGAGGTATCCCATTTTCCACGACATCCGAATTCACCTGTGACCCGGAACTTAAAGTGTGCCGTCATTTTGACCCGCCAAAATAAAATACAGGTTGATTATTTTGTGCAGGTTACACTTGATCACACAAGATCTACTCTAATTCCAAATCTACAACACCTAGACTCTTCAAACCTGGACCGGACTATTCTACTCCAACAGCTGAATGTTTAAATCCATGCTTGGGATTTGTGAAACCTTTTTCTGATTTGTGAAACTTCACTTCACAGACCCCTGCAGAAGATCTTTCCTTCCTACAGCCATCACCGTCTACAGTAACTCTTTGAAGAATTAATAAGTTACACCAGCATTTCATTTCCCATTAGGATTAATAAAGTGGTTTTGAATTAGAATTGAATTTGAAAAAGACTGCATGGAACAAGTGTGAATGGTGATCTGATCTTTATTGAAGTCTCAGAAATCACATAAAGGTTTAGGGTCAGGCTTCAGCAGCTCCATGGATCCTGATTGGTTCCTCCAGTAACAGTGCGACCATTTGTCCTCCTCGCCTCCACACGCCTCCACGCCGCTCCGGTTGGTCTTCTCCGCCTCATAGTTCACGTTGTAGTACTGGCACTCCCTGGTGGGGCCCTCGTTGGGGCCCAAACCTGCAGCATGGGGTCACGGGGCCAAAGGTCAGAGTATAACCGCTCCATTTGCCTCTGATGAAGAGGAAGCATCAGCTGCTTCCTGGTAAATGTTTGTTCTGGACCATCGGTAGGTGCTGCAGTACCACAGACGGCCACAGGGGGCAGCAGGACGACAGAAACCTGATTTTCTCAGAGTAAGAGCAGAGGAAGACCTGAAGAGAACCAGGAGGCTCAAACTGAACAGAGGAAGAGAAGAAGCTTCATTTCCAGAATCATCTTCCTCTGGCTCTGATCCAGTTGGTCTGGAAACACGGCCCAGTCAGAACCAAACAGGTTCTGGGCAGGAACCAGTGGCTCGGTGGTGGAGGCATGGTGATGTGGAAGTTCTGTTGGTTCTCCGGGTCGGCCCGGTTGGGTCGGCATGACGACCTCAGGCAGCTGCAAGAAGACAGCAGAGAGTGAGAACAGCTTTAAACTCAGACACATTAGCATGTCTGAGTGCGACCTTTGACCCCCGTGTCTCTGACGCTAACAACAAACCATCAGGAGGCTTTGAGGCAGGGGTCAGAGGTCACACAGAGTCAGAGGCATCTGCCGCTGACTGTTCCTGTGAAGGAGGAAACCCTGGGAACGAATCGTCACACACACACACACACACACACACACACACACACACACCCTCCCCCCAGCAGATGGACTTGACCCAAACAGCTTCATGTGAACAGAACCTCCATCAGATCCGTCAGTCAGCCTCCGCTCTGCCCACTAAAGCTGAGGCCTCTGAGACGTGACCTCTGACCTCTGCAGCAACAAAAGCATCCCAGACAAAGCAGCTGAAGCGTGAAAACTTTCAGATTGTCCCACTGACTTCAGATGAAAACAAGGAAACTTTGACAGGAACCCGGCCGGCTCCAGTTGAGCTCTGGTCACAGATCCAGACCGCCGCTGACCACTTCCTGTTTTCTACTTCCTGTTGTCCAGAACCTTTGTTTTGCACCCTGAGAGGAAGCTGCTCCCCTCCAGCTGCAGACCAGAGGAGCAGAGACTCGCCTCCCAGTGACTCCTGGGTTAAAACGTTTTGGATCTGATCTGGTTTCTGGTTCGGATGTTCAGATTTACAGGAACGTTCAGTAAACATGTTGAATCTGCAGGACAGGTTCTGGTCCTGCGGCTGCCGCAGAGCAACCCGATCAATACCCTCGATTCACCTCAGCTCCTCCATCAGAGGAGGAATGACCCTGAAGGTCACGACCCTGAAGGTCAGTAGAGCTTCAGCTGCTCAACAAGCATTTCAGATTAGCATCTTAATAGCTCCAATAATCCCTGACCTTTGACCCCACATCCCAGAGGAGCGTCTCCTCCATCCATCACCAAGATCAACAGGAGAACAAGCTGGATGAACTTCAAACCAACGCCAGAGGATGACATCACAGGAACATGGCTGCCTGATCGATGGCCTCATTGGTTAAAAAAAAAAAGAATTTCTGCAAGAAAACTCAACATTTCTACAATAAACATGAACATTTCTGAGTTTCCAACAGATTTTCAACATTTCTGAGTTTTTGGCGGTAATTTACTCTTCCTTTTTTTCTATCTGCAACGGCATTAATACGCGTCATAAGGATCATATTTTCCACTCCAACATCTTTTACCAAGAGGAGCAGCAAAGCAAAGGAGGCGGGTTAGCAGAGCTAGCTGCTGTTGGAGCCGTGCAGGACATGTTACTGTGGAATATGGGATATATTAGCAGGTCAGGACTATGTTCAGTCAGAGGCCTCTTGAGATTCACTGCGATACTGACTGCTACAACACTTTGAAGATACTTGATCTGAGTTAATGTCCTTCAGGATAATAAAAATATGAACTGAATTCAGTTTATTAAGGATTTGATGTTTTAAAAGACATAAAATCTTCGGATCTTTTTGTAGCAAAGTGGTTTATACATCACCAAGATCTAAACTTACAGTCTGACTGAAAGATGAAGATGTTACTTTGTTCTGTTTTCAGCATCTGGAGCGAAACTGATCGACTCTTTTATTTCCACATTAAAGGAAAATCTGGTTATTAAAAATCAGAGCTGGTTTATCCTGAACTTTAACTGCATGAGGAGAATCTTCTCTATCAGCCAGCTGACCAGCAGAGGTTCTGATCCGGTTGGAACGAAGCAGGAACTCATCTTAAACCAGAACCAGAGCGGGTTTGCCATCTGTTTGAGGAACCTGTGTGTGTGCAGCATCAGGAGTGTGTTTAAAGAGTGTGTGACAGTTTAATGGGTCCAGTTCCCTGCAGCAGAACCTCCAGACTCACATGAGCTCAGAGCAGCCAGCAGCATCATGGCTCCAGCTCAGCAGGAGGTCCTCCTGCCTCCTGCTGCTCTTCTCCTCCTCCAACATCCAAACCACTGGACCCCCAACCGGACCGGATCTCTCTCGGGAGGAGCCAAGCGGTGGGTTTCTGAAGAAACCCACCGTGATGAGACAAAGGTCCTGTTTGCTCCAAATGGACCAGAACCGGTGTCCTGTCATACTGTAAGTCCAGCAAGCCTTCTGGTACATCGATGCTACGTCACATACTGCTGACTCAGCAGATTCCTTATGAATCCGTCATACCTGTGTTTTATTTCTCAGACGTTTACGGTAAATTTTATTTAATTAAGGTGCTATGTTAATCAAACATATTAACATAAATGACTTTTGCTGTTTCCAATATTCTTACCAAACTGTAAACAAGACATTCGTCCAGTTTAGCGTCACCATTACTACCTACAGCTAATCTACCTTTTTAATATTTCAATATTTCTTTAGAAAACTGCAGGAATACGTCCTAAAAAAGCTGATGAACAGCCGGATGCTGACCGAACAAGCAGAACAAAACCTCTTCCTGGACGCTGCGCGGACATAACTGGATTTTTATTTACCGTAAACTTCTGAGAAATAAAACACAAAATGAAACTTCTACAGGTCTGATGGATTTATGAGAAACGTAACATCGATGTGCGCATTATGACGAGGTATGACAGACAGAACACCGGACCTGAACTGGGCCTCCAGGTCAGTCTCTGGGTTTAAAACTGAATGATGATTGTAGATTATAATCTATAGTAAACAACAGAACCAGGTCAGAACCTGAGATGTTTTTAATCTGATTTTATTATTAGAAACTAGAAACGACAGAAATCAGTTTGACCCGTTTCCCTCCGGAGGATCCAGAACCATCGGATCCGTCCAGTCAGAGCAGAACCAGTCACCAGAGTAACCAGGAGGTCCAACGCAGCCTCCTGATTGGCCGGCCAGTCTCAGAAGCGGCTCTTCTCCAGAACCTTCTGCTCCAGCTCAGCGAAGCGCCTCAACATCGGGTCGTAAACCTGGAGGAGAAGAAGAAGAATGCCACTTCCTGTTTACCTGTGAGGTCAGAGCCAATCAGCTGCTCCACAGATACCAGCTTTACCAGAAGCCCCACCCCGCAGCTTCAGGAGGCGGGGCTTCACACACCTGAGCTCCCAGCTGGGCCTGGGGTGAAGGACAGGTGATAACTGGTCGTGTTTACTGGTTTTCTAAGGTTTCAACCAGTTAACAGCTGGTCTAATGAGTTGTTACACCAGCTGTTAACTGGTTTTCCACCGTCGCCTGGCGGCTGACCTGTGGAGCGCTGCGGTGCGGGCGGCACACCTGCTGAGGTTCTGGAGCGTTCCTCAGCAGGTCCAGGAAGGAGACTCCGGAATCGGCCACTAAACCTGGAACAGCCAATCAGACGGCAGAGTTTCAGTCACATGACCCAACTGAAGTCGAAATAAAAAACAATTTCATGATTAAAGTTTCCATTTAATAAAAACCTCATTAAAAGCCTGTGAAGAAGTTAAAAACGATCATCCTCCACTTCCTGTCAAAATTTTTATCAAAAGTATTTTTTTTCTAAATTATTTTCTAATTTATTTCTAAATTTCTAATTTATTTTCACAAGGGCTCTTTGGACATACGGCGCTGACGTCACATCCGCATGAGCGAAATGCAGCTTGCTGGTTTCCGCTTTGAGTTACCGTCACAACTAGGAAAGACGTTTCAGACGCAAATAAAGCAACACTATGAACATTGTTGTCTTCCAAATGTAATGGGCTTTAAGTTTTCATTAATTTCCAAACAATCCTGAATTAAGAAGATGGTGGCTTGTAAATATCCGTCGCTAACAGTTAAAGCTAACAGCAAAGTTTGCAGCCTTCACTCCGGATCAGCTTCTTAAAACTACCGGAGGAGACGGATGGTGACTAAAGGAGCCTCCTGAGTTGTTTCCATGCCCCGTTACTTGGTCTCTGTTTGACACCAACGACAATAAACACATAATATACTAGAAAATAAGTACAAAATAAGGTAAAAACATTGTCCGTTAGAATGGATTAAAATGTTTAAATACTTAAATAGCAAATTTTTACA
>NW_015114013.1:132658-134606 GCF_001443285.1 Poecilia latipinna | reverse complement strand
GTCCGAGAATATTGCCTACTAGCATAAGCTAAAGTTAATGTTGGCCACAAAGTTTAAAGAAAGTAAAACTCACCTTCGTGTCAGACCCCATCTTAAACCTTTCTCCCGCTTGTTGGGCTTTGGATCGATGTTTATCATCGTTACCTTGGCCAAGCCCTGCAGCTCTGAGAGTAAAATGACATTTTCAACTGACTGAAGCGACCGAGCCGCGTTTCCCCAAACGGGAAGCTGACGCGCAAAAAGCCCAACGCCTTTTAATCTGAATAAATCAGCTTCCGTCTCATGTGCTAAAATGAACTGCTGCCCCCTGGCGGCCGCTCCAGACACTGTAGCACCTCAGATAAAAACTGGACCATGACATCATTTCCTGTTACGGATCATGTTGTTGACCAATCAGGAAGTTGGATTCGCTGTAGTGCTGTTGCTATGGTTACCATGGAGAGCTCGGTAGGCGGAGCCTAAGCAGGCAGAGTCCGACAGGTCGATGGTGTAAACCGGAGCGTTGAAGACGTCGGACAGAACCTGAACAGAACCAGAACCTCAGCGGTTAGAACCGGGTCCATCTGGATACCAGAACCTCCAGCAGAACCTGGAGAACCCACCTGCAGAATCTGCCTGTTGGCCGAAGCGCCACCGGTGGCCAGAACCCGAGTGCCGGACCCTGAAACACAAACAGAACAGTACCGGTTCTGGTTCTGATCAGGCCGGGACATCAGGAGACATGAGACAGAGACTCGTCCTACCGATGGAGTATCCGAGTCTCTCAGCGTGGAGCCGGCGGGACAGAAACTGTCCCTCCACCAGAGCCCGGACCTCCAGCTCTGGACTCCAGGAGGACACCTGGGGACAGGTGAGGGACAGGAGGACAGGTGAAGGACAGGAGGACAGGTGAGGGACAGCAGGGGGTGGGACTTCCTGTCTGACCTGGCGGTCGTTGGCATCAAAGCGATGCAGACCAACGGCGGGAGGCGTGATCTCCATGGTGTCAAAATAAAAGCCTGGAGGAACAGAGAGACATCAGAGAGGACAGCAGGGGGACACGAGGGGAGGACAGAGGGCGGCGTGTCCACCAATGTTGCCGTGGTTCCCCAGCGGTGTCCCGTCCAGCGCCTGGGAGAAAACGTCCCAGGACCCGGAGCAGCAGCGGTCCCGGACTCGTTCCCGGGTCAGAGAGCCATTCTTAAAGCTGGGGGACAGACACAGGCTTTTATTGTGAAGGGCCAGCGGGGGCAGCATCAGCCTGAGGACGCAGCCTACCACAGGAGAGCCATGAAGCCGTCGGGCTCCACCGGGTTGCAGAAGACGTGTCCCTCCAGGGACGGACGCGGCTCAGAGAGGGACAGGAAGAGCGTGTCGCTTGTCCCCAGACTGACCTGGAGAGAGAGAGGACTCAGAGACACGGAGGACGGAGACATGGAGGACAGCCTGGACTCACCGCGATGTCCCCTTGATGGAGACACATTCCTGCCAGAGACGCTGAGAAAGAGAAGGAGAAACGAAGACGTCAGCAGGAGGTTCTGTTCTGGAGATTCTGCTGAGTTCTCCGGTTCTCCAGCAGAACCAGAACCCTGCTGAACCCTCAAACATTATTCAGGTTTAGTTTTGCTCATTTTTTATATTTTAAATTAATCTGTAATGTTTCTTGTTCAGATTTAATTTCAGATTTTTGTTTTATTTTTCATTTCCAATAAAATATATTAAATCATTAAATTTCATAATTTCTTTGTGCAAGTTAGAAGAGATTAGAGCAGCGCCCCCTGCTGTTCCTAGCTGCCCCCTGCTGCCCCTGCAGCGCCCCCTGCTGTTCCTAGCTGCCCCCTGCTGTCCCTGCAGCGCCCCCTGCTGTTCCTAGCTGCCCCTGCAGCGCCCCCTGCTGTTCCTAGCTGCCCCCTGCTGACCTGCAGCGCCCCCTGCTGTTTCTGCGCTGCCCCCTGCTGTTCCTGCGCTG
>NW_015114013.1:126191-126392 GCF_001443285.1 Poecilia latipinna | reverse complement strand
TGTTCCTTGCTGCCCCCTCCGCGCCCGCAGCGCCCCCTGCTGTTCCTAGCTGCCCCTGCGCTGCCCCCTGCTGCCCCTGCAGCGCCCCCTGCTGTTCCTAGCTGCCCCCTGCTGACCTGCAGCGCCCCCTGCTGTTTCTGCGCTGCCCCCCGCTGTTCCTGCGCTGCCCCCTGCTGTTCCTGCACTGCCCCCCGCCGCCCC